>NC_081565.1:45302820-45392945 GCF_022355385.1 Mustela nigripes
AAAAAAAAAAAAAAAAAAAAGGACATCTTTGGGAGTCAGGTGCCACTTTGGATGACTACCTTTGTATCCCTGGGGTAAATAACTAGTAGTGCAATTGCTAGGTCATAGGGTAGCTCAATTTTTAACATCCTGAGGAACCTCCAAACTGTTTTCCAGAGTGGCTGCAACAGCTTGCATTCCCGCCAACAGTGTAAGAGTCCACACTCTCAAGTCAACCCCGCTGTCGCCATGTGGAGCAGAGATGGACTGCACCACTGTCTTCTCTCCTTCCATCCTTGACGGCCCACACTAGTCACTTCTTCCTTAAATCTAGTCTTATCTAACCACTTCATACCTACAGAATTTCAAGTAGCTCCTAACTACTTTCTCTGCTTCCTTCTATTCCCCTAACAACACCCCGCATATAACAATAAAAACAGGGCAATCCTCCTAAAATATGGTTTATCCTGTCATTTCTCTATTAGAAAGTAGTCAAGAGCTCAGCACAGACTAAAGCATAAAGCTCAAATACATAACAAAGACTCCAAACTCTATCTCAGCTTACCTCTTAGATCTTGTCATCATCTCCTCCCAACAAGAACCTCCCGATATAGCCAGACAGGAGTGTTTTCTGTCCATTAACGGAAGCACACAAATATGTACCCTGGCTTATAGTATTGTATGGTAAATTCTTCATCCAGTGATATGGAAAACCTAGTTCAAACAGACTCAGTAGAGCCAGTTTTTAAATATTTAAGAATTTGTTAAGCTAGTTGTTTAATCACTGATAGTTTGAAATTGGCTGTGGTAGAAGTACTTACAGCACAGAAACTGGAAAATTCTACAAATCAGAGTTTTGTGGAAATGGGAAGGGGGAGCTAGTTTATGAGGACATCATTGCCCTCATCTCTCCATATCACATATTCAAATCTATCCATATTTTAGATCACAGCTCAAGTGGAATCTTCTCCATAAGGCCTTCTCTGGTCACCTGCTGGGTACTTTTGCTAGCTTTTAACAGTTTCTGTCAAGTTCTTCTTTGTCCTCAAAGTCCCATTGCTTATAGAAGATATTTCCTCAATAATATGGCAAGGGAATTGAGGAAGGGAGTTATGTTTGCTTTGGTTAATTTAGGCATGACTTCTAGCATTTACTAGCACGCGTGTGTGTTATAATTATCTAAGAATTCAGAATGGGGCTCATATTATGGAATTCTTCAAGGATGCTCTAAAATCTCCAGAAGTAGGTCTCTAAAGCTTTTATCATAATTTCCCAAGTAAGAAAGAGGGGTGCTCAGGGGAGATATTATAACCATAAGTCTATATAATATCTTGACTCTCAGTGCAGTTGATATACTGAAACTATAAGACATTGATGAGAGCAATTGAAAAGACACAAATAAATGGAAAGATATGCCATGCCCATAGGTTGGAAGAAATAATGTAGTTAAAAGGTCCCCACTACCCAAAGCAATCTATAATTCAATATAAAGACTATCAAAATTCTAGTGGTAATTTTCACAGAAATAGAATAGTCCTAAATTTGCATGTAACCACAAAAAATCCCCCAAAAAATCCCAAAGCAATCTTGAGAAAAAAAAAAAAAAAAAAAAACCTGGAGGCATCATTCTCCCTGATTTCAAACTACATTACAAAGCCAGAGTAATTAAAACTGCATGATATTAGCATAAATACAGGCACATAGATCAAAATACAGGCACATAGATTAATGGAACAGAGAGCCCGGGGGTAGGGGGGAACTCACACATATATGTTGAGGTAATTTCAATACAATTAATTTACAAAGGTGCCAAGAATATACAATGAGGGAAAGGAAGTGTCTTCAATAAATGATGTTGGGAAAACTGGATAGGCACATGCAAAAGGATGAAACTAGACCCCTCTCTTACACCATAGACAAAAATTAACTCAAATTGTATTAAAGACTTGAATGTAAGCCCTGAAATCATAAAAATTCCTAGAAGGAAGTATAGACAGTAAACTCCTTGGCACTGGTCTTGGCAATGAGTTTTTTGATTTGACACCAAAAGCAAAGGCTGTGAACAAAAGCAAAAATCAACAAGTGAGACTACATAAAATTAAAAAGATTCTGCATAGCAAAGGAAACTATCATTGAAATAAAAGAGCAACCTACTGAAAGGGAGAAAGTATTTGCAAATCATATACCTGATAATGGGCTATTATCAGCTACTCTTTCTTACCCCAGTGGGAAGGCCCAGGAATAATTGCAAGAAATCCCTCCTTTTGGAAACTGGAGGAAGAAGGAAGAAAGGTCTCCCTTTCCCAACAGCAAGGAGTATAATTAAATCAAGAGTTAGCATGTAAGGATTTTCATGATTTTTCCCAAGCTGATTGAGAGCGATCATGTGAAGACAGGTGTAGGTGAGCAGTTACAGAGGTTCAGGGAAGGGATCTATGAGAACAAATGTATGTCACAAACCATCTTCTAAATGAACACTCTCTTTTACTGACCGTCTGCTAGGACTACTACCTGTCATGTATCATTCTACTCTCTAAAAGTCATGTTCTTTTGGTATTTAATTCAAGAAATTCTTACTTAGCACTTACTCTGTGCTAGGTTCTGGAATACAAAAAATATATATAAAATGATCCCTGCCCTCAGGAGCTTATTTTCTAGAAAGCAGGAGTTAAAGATAATTGTCAAGAGACAACTCTAATAAATCAGGAAAAAGTCTATACTCCAAATAAGCACATGACACCATGGAAGCCCAAAGGACTCTTAAAGCAGATAAATAAAGGCTTATGTAGGGAAGAGGTGATATGTACCCTAGGGTTTAAAGGATCACTTGAAGACATAAATGTAGAAAATGTAGAGGCAGCAGTATATAGAATGACAGAAAGGCATGGGAAGTACAGTGCATATGAGAACATCACTAAATTCAGAGGGACATGGTAGATTTCCAGCTTTTTAATTACACCAAAGAATGGATTGGAAAAGCTAAAAGTGGGCAATGGGCAGCATCAAGTAAACTAGCAAATCATCTGGACAAAAGATGAAAGGAACCCAAGACAATGGAAATGCCCTGGGAGATGAAGAGGTAAATTCAGATGCTACACGTAACTGTTGGAATCAATGGACTTGAGTCTCTTTGGAGGAGACAAATTGAAAACAGAGGAGTCAAGGATTACTTCTAAACTGCTAAATATATATGCCAGACTGGACAACTTTCCATCTCCTAGGGCAGGGTCTTTCCCCCAAAGCTGTCTTGCCCTGTTTGCAGCAAGCATTCACTGTAATCCAAATCTTCCAGACAGAGAGACCAGCCTATGCAGAGTTGTCTGTCTGTGTTGTATCATAGCTGTAGTGTCACAGCCCTGGATTTCGGAGAAAATCAAGAGTTAACTATATTTACAAGGCTATGCACTATACCTGTCCTCCTACCTCTTCATGTCATGTTTCAATCAGTCAAGCTCTTGATAATTAACATGACAACTGACCCTTGGACAATCATATTAAACAGCATGATTTTTTTTCCACCTCCCATACCACATGGTAATCCCATGCAGGATAGGGAGTGGGAGGCATTCTCCTTTAATACACTGGCTGGAGTTAAAATATTCAGGGTGTCAAAACAGATGGCATCAGGCACTATATTCTGTATACAACTCAACCTACTCCAGATCAGCACTGCAAAGGATGGCTGACAGAAAATCTATGGCTCAGGCTCCAGCATAGAAAACATTAATGCAAACATCTTCTGCCCAAAGGACTTGGCATTTACCACACTTTCTACTGGAAGCACAAGGTTCCTGTGCCAAAGGTCAGGGGCAGAGGGATTAACTTTTCCCATATATTTAAGCCAACTGTCTATCACACCAAAAGTGCAGGGACACACACATAAACACACTCTCTGCTTATTGTAGTTGATTAAGAAAAAGGTCAGCTGAGTGATTTGCTGCCAAATACACACACACATACACACACACACACACAACCTCTAACATTAGCAAAATAGAAAAAGAACGACCAGCTCTTAGGTTTCAAACAACAAAGAAATCTAGTGTTACTGTCAATAGAATCTATTGCTTTCAAAGATTGAAATGCAAGGATGTTCACTTCTCAGTTCAATAGGTCATTTATCCACCAAAGACTCTGCAAAGCAAGACAAGAAAACAAAACAAACAATTGTGTATGTACCAAATGTCAGTATATATACAGTTGATCTGTATACATCAAATGTTAATAAATGAATTATTTTATAAACACTTCACCTCTTCAAATATAATATTTATTAAAAAAAATACCTAGATAACATCTACATCCAACTTAGCAAAGAATTTGCCACTTATCAAAAAATAAAATATTTCTTTCCTGTTTTTTTTTATCCTATTTGCTTGGGGATATAGAACACTACATGTATATAATATAGTGAAGATATGTGCATATTGCATATATTTCAGATACATACATGCATACATTTATATATTATATGTCCCATGTTATAAATTATAAAGCACATGAAATGTAATATAATGTTACAAATGATGTGCAAGTTTATGCTTCTCCAAAACTGAAATATGAGATTTTAATATTTATATTCTTTCATTTTGTGCATTTATATTTCTCCCACTAAAATCTATGTAGAGTGGCAAAAACATGCACCCAGGTGGAATACAGAAGTTCTGATCATCACTCCTCCTTTCCATTTTCTTTTGAGTGCATTTTGTGAGTCCCAGGGAAGTATTTAATCACTAGCCATGAATGATGTCATCCACTTATGTGTCATCTTGCACATCTGTTTCTGGGCACACACTGGGAATGTACAACATCTCCCATGGGGTCAGATAAAAAGGAAAAGCTTCTTTCCTCCACTGATAGGCTTGAATGATGCAAAACAGGTCAGGTTTTTTAAAAAAGAAAAAAAAAAAAGCTGCTCTGTAAAATTCAAAGTCAAAAAAGAGTTGAAATTGAATCTTTGACAGAGGCTTCTTTTAAAAAGACCTCCTATCAGTAAAAAGTGCTGTTCTCCAGGTGATTTCGCATATATTTTTAATGCCAATTCGTGTCAGTATTGACACTATGTTTTGACAGTAAGAGGAATTAAAATGATTCTGAGTACCTGAGGTGACTCTATTGACACATCAGATTACACTTAATGTTTTAACAGCAAAGCAAAGTTGAGCAAAGCAGTCTTCCTACCATGCCTGGCTGATTCAAGTCTTTTCCTGCCGGGACAGTGCACCTTGCAAGGAAGAGACATCTCAAATAGAATCAGGAAGCTTGGACCATAAAAGAGACTTAGAATAACAAATTCTCTACCCTTTAAAGGTTATGTCCTTTCTTTTCACGGGGAGTATTACAAAAACTAGCTCTTTATCAAGGACTCCGAATTTCCTCCCTCGGGAGTTCTGACTCCAGAAGCTCAAGCCAAGAGGACAGTAAGCAGAACGGCTGCAGCAGGATCGGAGCTCCAGGCCTGAAGGTTCCCCAGGCCCCCCTGGGAAAGCGGCGAGGATCTCCGGATCTCTGCTTTCAGCACGGCATCTCAGAGCACGAAGTCCAAGGTATCTAGGAATTCATGAATCATCACATTTTGTGCAATTCTAAATCTTCCAGCCATGCAGAGGGGGCCTACTTAGAGAAGGTCAGCTGTGCAATTTGTGAAGAATTATTCCCATAGCTGAAGTCTACATGGAAAAAGTACAAAGGACAATGAAGATAAAGCTGTCATCAGGCCAAGGGAGATGCCCATTCGAGGTAAAAGTGTCACCCAAGTAGACCCTAACAAGTGGGGCTAGTTCGGTTTTTTAAGTGGCAAAGAGCTAATAACTCTTTCCTTATTATTTTCTACAAAACACAAAAAATATCTAGCACATTGGCGGGGAATACCTGATATTTCATATCAATAGAATTACACCTAGGAATTTCTAGATTTAACGGGAATTACCACAGAACAGGAATTTGTTACCAAGAGGTAACAATTCTTATTTGTTTCTTTACAACTGAATATTTATTTTTTTGTTTTTCAAGGTTTTTGTTTGTTTGTTTGTTTGCTTGTTTGTTTCTATCTGATTCAATGCAGCCCAGAATAGAAAGTATCTGCTAACACCCAGGACTCTGGGATTTCCAAAACATATTTTTCCGTCAGTGTGTTTGTATATGAATCTACGTGGAAGGAAGCAGATAATTCTCCCTAAAAGACATATTCTGCAGCTATCTGGGGAAAACAGGCAAGCCATTGCTCGCCTAGTGCTGGTAATCACAAAGCATTTTTCTGAAAGCTTTGTAAATGCTTTTCACCCTACAGATAAGAGATTTAAAGTAGACAGAAATAAATGACAGAGCTCACAGTGACTTACCTCTATGGCACTCCCGCTTGCCTAGCAGGCTGAAAACTCCAGTCTTTTCACGGTCCCTGTCAGATTTGACTCTCCTGCTGCCAGCCAAATGTGATGGCAAAGAAGGCAGTGTAGAGAAAAAAATGTGAACGGGGATCCGAGTCAGCCAGACCTTGAGTCAGACCCAGCTCTACCACTTCCTAGATGTGAAGTCCAGCTTCTTACATGGCAAAATCAGGATGATAAACCCATACCTGAATGCTCTTAGGAGGAATAAGTTAAAGTGTCTGGATTCGTGCTTAGAACATAGGAACTCGTAGCTTTTCCTTCTTGGAAGCACATGGATCGCTTTTTGGCCAGATGCTGAAAACAATCTTAATATAAAAACTTACATATACACACTGAAGTAAGAGTATCCCACAAAAGAAAACCTACCTGCCATTTTAATTCCGCCATATATGCCTTTAAAGCCCTGGCAGCCTCAGCTAACGTTTCATGAACCCCCTACTGCAGATGTCATTGGATGCATTTCCTTCCCTAGGCTTCTCTCTCCCATTTAACAGAGAGCTCTGAGAAGCTGGGTTTACAATGGGATGGATATCTAACATATTGACTGTCAATTCTCAGCACTGCTAAAACTGCGGAGTATGAGCAGAGGATAACTGGGCTAGAAAAAGCTTTTGGTGATTCTTATGTTCATAACTGGTTCGGTATAACTTACAAAAGGGGGGGGGTGGAGCTTCCACGTGTACCCAGACACACTTTTTTTTTTTTTTTTAAAGATTTTATTTATTTGACAGAGAGAGATCACAAGTAGGCAGAGAGGCAGGCAGAGAGAGAGAGGAGGAAGCAGGCTCTCCGCTGAGCAAAGAGCCCAATGTGGGGCTCAATCCCAGGACCCTGAGATCATGACCTGAGCCGAAGGCAGCGGCTTAACCCACTGAGCCACCCAGGCACCCCCAGACACACTTTCTTCAGGGTCCTCACTAATCCAGAGGAACGCCCCCTTAGCTCTGTCCATGGTATCTGCGCGGCTGAGCAAGTGGGAGCCCCAGGCATCGCTCAGCCCTGATTCTCCAGTCCTTGCATCCACCACTCTCCCTCCTTGACAAGCAGAGAATCAAGTTCTGAGGTCCCAACACTCTGCTTCTGCTTCTTCCTCTCTCCTAACGTTGGCTCTCAAAATATATATTCTGGCTTTGTCATTACTTCAGTTCCCTTTTCCCTTCCTAACCCCAAAGTCTTTTTTCGGATGATAGTCAATATCAACATAGAACTATTCCCCAAAAAAGGAATTATACCATGGTTAAGGGGCTTTTTTTGGTTATATATATACACCCACACACATACATCAATATAGTCACCTTGAAATATAAAAATCTATATTATACTTATTTTACGGAGAAAGAGAAAGGGAAAGATAGAAAGGAAGGGTGAGAGGAATTTAAGTCTTTTTTTTTCCAGTTTTTTATATGAGTGTTACCACTTGTGTACCCTTAGTCTCCCATTGTTGTTTGCTTCCTCAAGATCAATATGCCCTGAAGATCCCAATCAAATCTGAATAAAGATCAAATCTTCACTTAGCTCCTAAATCTACATACTGCCAAATCCCCCAACACAATAGAGATCTTCTCTCCAAACTGATGTCTACTCATCCTTCATCCCAAACAAGTTCTGCTTTTATCATCATATCCATCTGCTGATTCAACAAATATACACTGAATACCCATCATATATCAGGGACTGGACTATAGTACAAAAATATAAAAAACACTGTTCTTGACCCTAAAGAGCTTAGAATAAATGAGGGAAACAGAGAAGCCAGCAATACGAGGAGGGTTAGAGAAAAGGAATAACTTGAACTAAGACATCACAAAGGGCTTCCCAGATGAAGAAACATGTATTCACAATGAATGGACCAACCAGGTTCCAAAGTTAAGAAGGTGCTTCCTGTAATGAAAATAGCATATGCAGAGACATGGTATTATGAAATAGCACTTGTACTGATTGAAAACTGCTCTTCCTACAATGAAAGAGCCCCAGAATACAGTGGTAGGAAGTAAGATTAGAGAAGCAACCACAGATACATCATTAAGAGTTTGTCAAAGGAGTTTAATCAAGGAAGTGATGTAATCTTATCTGCATTTAGAAGGCTATGGCTGCAGGGTTAAGACTGAGTTAAAATGGGGTAGAGGATAGAGTCAAGGAGCCCATTTCCCAGTAATTCAAGCAAGAAGTGCTAAAACAGTGGACTGACTATAAAAGGGTAGGGAACTTCAGAGATCAAACTGAAGGAACTATTTATAGCTATTAGGTAAGAGTGAAGGTGGACAAAATAAACTGAGATGACTCCTGGGTCTCTGTCTTTGGTAGAATGGTGGAATCATTCCCTAAGTCAGAGACTCTGGAAGGATGAACACATTTAAATGAAAAGTGAGTGATTTAGTTGGTATACTGAGTTCGAGGCACCCATGGAATATGGGAGGAGAGTAGTCTATGGGAAGTTAGGTAGGTAGTTCTAGAAATCAGGAGAGGATCTAGGCAGGAAGAATAGAAGTCTATTGACAAGACAGTTTATATGGAGTTTCCTAGATACTCGCTACTAATAGAACATCTTCTTTTCTTCCTCTTTCCTCCATCAGCTCAACATTTTCTATTCTCCTTGACCCAAAATCACTGTTAAACATAACATAGTTAATCAAATAAGGCTTTCTTTAGTCCCCCTATAATAAGGCAAAAGAAAATAAGAAAACTAAACTAATGATGTCAACCAAATTTAATACAAGCAATTTAGTAAATTTTGGTTAAGTATAAAAGAGCAGGTGCTCCAGGCACATTAAAGAAAATACTCTGAATTTTAAGTCCTGAAAAACTGATTTCGTGCTTCCCATCACGCAGCATTACTAAAGAGAATATTACGTTATTTTATTGTTTACCAGATGCCCACGCATAGTAGAAAAATAAGAATGCATGCCCTACTTGCTCCTTCTTACCTTTTCCAGAATAACTATCAAGAATAATCCATTGCTTAACATTTGCAATACAGAACAGTGAAGACAGGACATTTGGGGCTCCTGACATGTCAGTCTGGGACTTTATACAATACCCATCTTCAAATCAGAGTAGGCACAGCTCTTTCTACTCTTTCAGGTTCAGAGTGGAAGGTGTGGAGAATCTACTCCAAACTACAAATAATTTGGAATTGGACACACATGCCACACTTTTATGGACAGCCTCGCATTTGGCACCCGTCACGTGGCCAGTCAACACATGCAGGAGAAAATGACTTTTGCCCCCTCGGGCACTATGCTACAGAAAAGCCATGATAACAGTTTTTCTCTGGCATTATATTTTGTGGGAGGAGAGAGGTTTATTTCAAATTAACTTATGATCTGTGAAGAGTGCTAGAAACATGCCTCACTGCCCCTACATGCCCCTACATACTCACCTGCAAAATCCATTTGAGGGGCTCTCAGGGCAGGACGATGTTCCTGGCTCCCGGGTCAGGCTGCCAGCATTAGCTACCAGTATTCAGAACCATGGAATCAATTTTAAGAGTCAAAGAGGCCTGCCATGTGGAGAGGCTTGGAAAGACAGCACTAAATGCCACGACAGTGTCGGAGGGCTGCACCAATGGCATTTCAGTCCACCAGAGGTATCCCCTGGGCCAGGGCACATGGGTTTTTCTAAAACAAACCAAGTCCTTTTCTTTTACAAGAACCTCATTTCTCATTATTGGAGTTTGTGCAGGGCCATAGCCAGTTTTTCATCCAGTTTTGTACTAATGTAATGCTTGTCAATAGTCAATTGGTCCCATTTGATCCAGGGCTTTCACATACCAAGGGACTTCGTTACAATCACCCAATGTGTCAGGCCCTGATTAAAGTTGTTTTTCCTGCGGGGCTTATGGATCCATATCTATTTTGCTGCTCTCTCTCCAGCTGTCTCATAACTCAACTATGAGGCTTTCCTTCAAAGTGAGACTTTGGGTTGGCACCTGGTTTTGTACAGTGTTATTACCACTACACACAATTATGAAACAGGTTTTGTGGTTTTTTTTTTCAGAGATTTATAAACTTTACCTCAAACTCAGAGCAATCTACACCCACCATGTCTAAACCAACGTTGTATTAATTAGCTGAGAGAATAGGAGACTCTGGCATCAAACTCAAACATTTACCCTTCGGGACTCCTGTTTTTTGTTTATTATCAATATCATTGTATTGACACTTGGGTACGTAGACCAGCTACTTGGTAAAGAAATATTTGTTCAGGGCTTCTCAAGAAGGAGGAAAGCAGTGTTGTTAAGGAATCCAGAGGACCTTTCTGTAGGTCTTGGCAAATATTTGCTCTGAAACAGTGGGAGGCAAGTAGATCTCAAAGACAAGGTAAGAAATAGAGAACCAACAGGTAGTCGACCATGAACCTAGAGCATGTGACAGATACCAAAGCAGAATAATCCTGGAACTCATGAGTTAAGGTAGAATTCGGGTGCTTAACAGCTAGATAAGTGATTTGTGGAAAGAAAAATAAAGTATGCAATACCCACACCCAAATTCAGGACACATCTGAGTTTAAGGCTAAAACAGATGAACAATAATAGTAAAGAGGCAAGTACCCAAGCAAGGAGCTAGGTATCTGTGAATCAAGTACCCAGAGCAGCATTCCAAAACACAGAATAAAGAAGACAGAGTGGGGTGGGGGCGGGGGGGATCACTGTGGTAGCCACAGGCTCTAGTAAAGAGACCTTGTGGAGAGGCAATCATCTGTTCCGGCCAAGAGCCTTAGCACTTTTACAAAGGCACGAACCAATTCTGTAGCAGAACAGCGTGTCTGAGAAGTAAATAACTGCATCTGGACAAATGAAGAGAAATCCCCAACAAATCCGAACAAGTAACTTTCACGTAAAAACGCCCTTCCCCTCTCCGTTTAGCCTTTTCCTTTTTTGGAATTGGATGGATTTTAAACAAAAACTGTGCATTCATTTCTGGATCCATTCTATGAATTCCATGTGAAATATGTGCACATTTCTTCTTTAGTTCATACCATTTCCCCTGGTCTTTTAGCTCTAGGGAGAATTAGGAGTGTGATATAACCAAGTAAAGTGGAATAGACAAGGAAAAGACCAGAGGTCAAGGAGTCCAAGTTTTAATCTCTGCTGCACAATCCATTCAGAGTTTGAAATGAGAGAAGTCTTTAACTTCAGAAAGTTGCTTTAGGATCATTTTAAAGAGACCAGGGAAGTCTTTATTCTTGGGAATCATCCATGAAGACTTTTGGTTTAGTCAGGACATTAATACACAAATTTAAGAGAAGACTATCAAACAAAATCTCTTCTTTCCTTGGGAGCCAGTTACTTTAATAACACGTGTGACAACAGATCTTATAAAAATGTTCTACTGAGAATGAGAAACCAATTTTTAATAATATATTTTATTCAATAGACATTGTTCCGGTGAAAAGCTTTGACTAACGGCCCTAACAAAATACTTTTTATAATTTTGCCCATAAATCCCTCTCTCTGATCATGGAGAGTTTCAATTATTACTACTACAATGACTCAAATTGATAATAATGCTACAATAATAATACTTCACTTCTAAAAGCTTCCTGTTGGCTTTCATTTTCCTATCATTTTTTCAATTGTAATGAACAAATAGGTATCAAATGATTCTCTAGGTCATTTGAAAGAACATGGAAACTTGAAGATTGACTCTAATAGTCCTCCTAGGATTGTCAGCAAATTTGATTTGAGGATCTCTTGATTATTTTCTGTGTTGTGTCTTTGGTGCTGAAAAATAAGATTTAGTATGTCACATAGCTCTGTTTATGGTCAGATTAATATCAAGGAAAGTAGATGTTCTAAGGGGAAGAAAGGGAAATGTGCTCTTTAGTAGATGAATTTTCTAGAGCAAAATATTCATACGTAATGACAGCACCTATAAACATTACTGGTATTGTAACTTTTTTTTATTAATAAACAAAATTTTTAAAAAATCTACAAAAAATATCTTGAAGGCACACAGAAAACATTTTTAATTTTGTTTTTAACCAATCAGATATGTTTATGAAAAATGGGATGTTGTTGTCATTTCAAAACTCCTAAAGGAAACTCATTTTACAATCATTTTATTGATTAACTCATTCCAAGAGAAGCCCCTTCTTTGTCTTGCTACAGAATTTTCTCTAGAGCCATAGTAGGCTTATAAAAATATAAACAGCACACGATGCTAGAATGTAAAATAATTCCCTTGAAAACTTTCGGGGATTTTTTTCTAATATCTTGCTCTTTAGTAAATTAAAAAGAAGCAGCAAATTAGCTACAAAGTACAACTCTACTGTGGTCAGAATTTTTGCTGCACGTCAGTGTAGAATCTATACCTCAAATAAAAGTCTTCAACTATCAGCTGAGGAAATGCGATGAGAAATCAGAAAGCACCTTTATGCTGAGAAAGTTGTCTCCAATCCTCCTGTTGTGTTTATTATTTAGATATTACTGAGTGCTTAAGCGTTTTAAGAATGAGAAACCCCTGTTTACTCGAAAGAACTGGAAAGTATTTTATCAACAGAACAACCTCAAAACCTGTTGACTGTTGTGGCAGTGATCCCTAATGTTCTCATTTAACTCAATAAAAATTTTAATCCTGCCCCAATGGAAGAGAAAACTTCTGTGAATGGCAGTTTTCAGTCAGTGGCATCTATTGCTGATGTTACATTCAACTAAAATCAACCAGCAGGTGTATAAAAATAGCAAGAATTTTGTAAAATTTCCATTTGGTCCTCCAAATGTATAGATCAGTGACCAAGATTCTCAAATGTTCTAAGGAATATAGGTAAGAGACAAATGTCACTGATTAAAAGTATCTTTTCGGGCGCCTGGGTGGCTCAGTGGTTAAGCCGCTGCCTTCAGCTCAGGTCATGATCTCAGGGTCCCGGGATCGAGTCCCGCATCGGGCTCTCTGCTCGGCAGGAGGCCTGCTTCCCTTCCTCTCTCTCTGTGATCTCTTCCCTTCCTCTCTCCTACTGTGATCTCTCTCTGTCAAATAAATAAATAAAATCTTGAAAAAAAAAAAAAAAGTATCTTTTCAAGTAAGAAAAGCCCCTTTCAAACCAAAGACAAAAGATTTTATAACATGACCATACATTGACATATACGCCCTTTTCTTCTTGTATTTCTCTTTACTTAAAAATTCCTTTCTGCTTTCCATTTTCCTTTATATATTTCTCCAATTTTTGCACCATTTTTTACCAAGCTGCTCCTTTTACTCCTTTCTCATTTCTTGACATTTTAAAGTCTCATCTCTTTGTCTTTTCCTCATTTTTAACTCACACCTGCTGTGAATCTTCTCTTTGTAGAGCACCAGACTACGTTCCACACTTTTCTGCTTTCGTTTAGAAATAGTGTAAGTCATCAAAAAAGAGATATCTCAAAGATATCTCAAGAACCAAAAGGAAAATTGTAACAAAAAAATTTTAAATCCTACTTAAGTAATGAAATCCTTTTCAGTACAACTGTGATCAAGAAATAAGACTGATTAAATTACCAACATTGTTGGCAGAGAGAATCAAAGAGGATTTCATAGAGAAATGGGATATTACCCAATTGAAAAGGAATTAGTAGTTTCGTAGCTGCATGTATTGACAATTCCACTAACTTCTGAATTCAGGATTAATCTTTGTTCCTTTAACTCTGAGCATAGCGATTTTTCTATAATTAGTACTTAATAAATACATATTGAATTTCATTAAACTAATACCTAACTTGAGTCAAGTCTCCAACTACCATCAAAACTGCCTGGTTAGTTAAAAAAAAAGAAGAAGAAGAAAGAAAAAGAGAGAGAGAGGAAAAAGAAAGAGAAAGAAAAAAGCAAAAAACTGCCTGGTTAATTATATGTCTATATTTCTTGTGGTGAGTTTCTTATATTCATGTCTAGGCAAGAAAAATGAAAAATGGTCATCTTAACACTGGTTAATTGTAATAGCTAATGATTACTATCATCTAGTATATCCACATGCCTCCTGTAAAGACCATTAGATTATTTCCAAATTTTCCAACAATATTTTCAAGGTGGTATTCTGATGCTGATTTAACAGATTAGGAAACAATCCCAAAATTTTGACTAGCCCAATTAACTCATCTGCTGTGTAAAGGAGTGAGGGTCTGGACATGCGCCTTCTGTCGCTAAAGCCCATGCTTCCTTATTGCACTGCAAGTGTAGCCCTAGGAACAACAGAAAGGACTGGAGGCAAGGGAGTTACAAAGGGAGATTCTGAAAATCAAAACAATTAATACAACTTATTAAAATAAATATTTTTTACAAATTTCCATTTCAACAAGTCAGGCGGTCTGGTCATTTATCTTTGCACGTAGAGGGACACACTGTTTGAAGTTGTACTCAATCAGAGGTATGTCCCCAATGTGCCTGCTGTCTTCTCTCACTTGATTATAGGAAAACTAAAATATGCAGCCAAGTATGCTAGCTTACCAGCATTGGTTACATCTTCCTCCTTATTTACTGCTTAAAAGTATGCCCGCTTCTTTGGCAAACAATACACTTAGTTAAGAATAACTCTATTATCCTTCTGTAAACAGGACTGTTGCAGAGGTGACACTCAGTTTCTGCAGCAGAGGCAAGCAGATGGCACTTCGTGGCTCCCCACTGGCCGGGCCACCAAGTGGCTTTGATGGCAGCCAGTTGCCTGCCCTCTCAGGGTAAGACATTCAAATACAGCTGCTCTTTGGGGAGAGAACTGGGCAAGAGAGGCAGAAAAATGACTGTCTAGAGGGGAAAGAAGTAGAAGGGAGGAGGTCAGGACAACAGGCTCCCTTAGAATTGGTTCATTTTACCAAATAATTGCTGCAGAGGAATAAAGACCATTGATATACAGTCTCGGTTTTGTCATGGGACAAAGCATAACATTCAATCTGACGTCTGGGCTTCTTGCCCATAATAAAACGTATCGCATAATGAGACTGATTTCCTGCATAAAAAAGAGGTGAATAATTTTTATTTCCAGTGCAAATTATCACCATTAGTTCACAAAATGCTTTCCTTGTTCAGGAATTACAGGAAGGAGGAGATGTCAAAACAGAACATAAAGGAGAAGCAATTTAAATACATTACTAAATCATAATCCTTTTATGGGATTCTATAGTTTACCAAACATTTTCACCATTATTTGGCTAAATTGGACCAAAACCAAACCTTTTAAGACAGGGCCTATTAGCCCTCTTTTACAGGTGAAAAATCTTGGACCAATTGGCTTATGTAATTTATCCAAGGTCTCTCTGGTTGTGTTGCTTAATCTTATGTGTCACTTTGAATGGTTACAGTTTTCCCAGATTAAACATTATTTCTGGGTGTGTCTGTGACAGTATTTTCAGATGAGATTATCATTTGATTTGATGCCTTCAAGGTAGACTGCCCTCCCCATTGTGGGTGGGCACCATCCAATCCACTAAGGGCCTATATAGAACAAAAGGCAAAAGAAGGAGGAATTCATCCCTTTTTTGATGCCTCACTGTTTGAGCTAGAGCATCTCACCTCATCTTTTCCAGCTTCTCCAGTCCTCAGTATTTACAGCATCGTTCCCCAGGTTCTCAGGCCTTCCAAATGGATTAAATCACACCACTGGCTTTCTTGGATCTCCAGCTTTCAGATGGTTGTGGGACTTCTCAGCCTCCATAACTGCATGAGCCAATTCCTCATCATATATATATACATGTATATATACATATATACATACACACACATATATATACAGAACCTACTTGTTCTGTTTCTCAGGAGAACCCTAAGAAAACAAAGAAGCTGGGAATTTACCAGGAACTTCAAATCTGCACTCCGGGAATACACCTTCCATAAGACCACACAATTTTCCAACGATGTATTTCACTTGTGAAGAAGCACCTGTGTAGAGCCAGCTACATTGTTCTTATATTCCCACAGCCTGAGCATGTGACTTGCGCAGTTGTACAAGGTCCTGCAACCAGGAGGCCCCTGCACTTGGTTGAATAGACTGCTGTCACCATCTTGATATCTGAACAAGGTGCCCCACCCTGCCATTTGGCACCATGGCCAGTCTACCCACAATATCCTGCAGAACCCTACCAGCATAGATCACACTGAATTTTGATGGGGGGGGGGGGGTTAGTCATCTTTAGTTTCCAGTAGATGGCATCCTTTTCTGAGGGAACTTCTAAGACCTCTAAGATGGGTCCCAGTTACCTCTGATCTCATCTCAGCCCTTCACAGCCTCTACTCCAGCCACATTGTCTTTTGGCTCTTTTTCTACACTATCTCCTCTGCCTAAAACACTCTTGCCCCCAGATACTCCATACCTTTCTCCTCCTCTTCATTTCTCTGTTCAAATGCTATTTCAACAAAGAGGCCTTCTCTGATCATCCTGATTACAACAATGCCCCTTTCACCACACCGCATATACACTTGATTTTTCTTTATGGTAGCATTGGGCTACCATGTTTTTTTTTTTTCTTTTAAAGATTTTATTTATTTATTTGACAGACAGAGATCACAAGCAGGCAGAGAAGCAGGCAGAAAGAGTGGGGGAAGCAGGCTCCCCCCTGAGCAGAGAGCCCAATGCGGAGCTCGATCCCAGGACCCTGAGATCACGACCCGAGCCGAAGGCAGCGGCCCAACCCACTGAGCCACCCAGGCGCCCCCCATCTTTAATAATGCATAGTCATTGGTTTAATTTTCATTGTTGTTCTGGGCTGAAACATATTCCCCAAAATTTATAAGTTGAAGCCCTAACCCCTGGACCCTCGACATGTAACTGTATTTGGAGATAGGGACTTCAGAGAGGTGATTAAGTTAAAAAGAAGCTGTTGGAGTGGGCCCTAGTCAAATCTGACTACTGTTCTTACAAGAGGAGGAAATTCAGGCACAGAGAGAGACACCAGGGCACTCAAACAGAGAGGAAAAATCATCTGAGGACACAGCAAGAAGGTGCCATCTGCAAGGCAAGGAGAGGAGACTTCAGGAGAAACTCAATCTACTGATACCTTTATCTTGGACTTCTAGCCTCCAGAACTACGAGAAAATGAATTTCTACTGTTTAAGCCATCCAGTGTGTAGCATTTTGTTATGACAGCTCAAGCAAACCAATACAACTGATTTTGCCATCCACTAGAATGTGATGTCTCTGAGAGCAAGGATTTTGTTTCATCCACTGCTACAGGCTCAATGCCAAACAGCAGACACAGTAGATATTTTTAAATTGTTGAATAAGCAATGAATGATTTCATAATTATTTAAGAGGAATTTGAAGGGAATCTTCAAATACTTTGTAGTACCAAAACTTTTTTATTCTATGCTACTTGAATTAATTATGTCACAGAAATAGACTTGGAAACCATTTTGTTAAACAGAGGTATTCATTGTAATGGGACTTGACCAGTTCTGTGCTTTTACCTAGACTTATAATGCAGCCACTAATGGATTATGTCAGGACCAAGAAACAGGGGATCTCAATATGCCAGAAGGAAGGCTATATTGTCACACAGTGTTTGTTATTAGAAAAATTACAAAAAAACAACCTACAGCAAAAATCAATCAGGAGCTAAAAGGATTCCCCACAACCTGCATCCCATGCCTTTCTTTGATAGTCAAGGTCAGTTACAACTAATTACTTTTAACACTTCTAAAGCTACATAACCATGGTTTCATTGGACAAACAAAGGCACACAAATTGCTACATGTTCCTCAGATTGTGTCAATATTACTACAGCTTTTGTCCTCACATTAAGAGGACAAAGCAGGGGAGTAGCAAATTACCAATCAACGCATTGATTGGTAGTCCCACAGTTCTCTTAACTCCAATGCCTGGGGTGGCTAATATTCTCTAAGAGGCAACAGATACTGAGCTGGTTCGGGCATTTCTGCCTCTGATGACATTTTGACATGGGCACTTAGGAGTCTGAGATCTTCTACTGGGTAAGTAAATGGAACAACCTGAGTATCACAAGGTCCTAAAAGAACACAAGAGCTAAATCTATCCTGTTGGCCACAGGATATGTCTGCTTGCTGCCTATATTAGCCCAGACCTAAAGTAAATATTATACAGATGTTCATGACTTCTATTTATAAATTGTGAGATCAAAAGGAAAGTGAAATAATGGCAGAAATTTCAGAGTGACTCCTATTTTACACTTGGCTTATTTCCGTGCCACTAAAAATAGGAAAAAGAATTAGACATCCTAAGGGTACCTAATGCCAGCTACTCTGGGAAAGCTTATTAATACCTTAAGCCATTTAATTATCACCTAAAGTTCTGGAGTAACTATTCTTACCCATAGAAGGCAATGAATCTAAGGTTCAGATAGGTCAAGAACTTTTCCAAGATCATACACTTAGGAAGTGAGAGAATAATGGGCATCTTCTCAGCATTTCAATCACTGGCAAAAGAAAACTATCTCCTCCTTTTAGAAGGCAACTTTCACCCTGTTCTCAGCCTTTGAGATTTGGTTGGGGAAGACCTAACAACTGGTGCTGAGGAATGGACATGTCATGTAGGTCTCCTTGTCCACAAATAAGAGAATGACAATGACATCCAGGATTTTTACAGAAACTGCTAACCTGGTCAGATGTTACACTAGATCTCCTACATGTCATCATAGGAAGAAACCGTGGCTAAGAATGAAACTACCACAGAGATCAGCAAAGCAAAAATGGAAAGAGATGGTTGAAAGGATTGGAAGAGAGAGAGAGAGAAGTTACAAATAGTTGGACTCCTGTACCTAGCCATGCCAGACAGCTCTCACAGGTGTACATTCTAGGCTTTTCAGTTTGTCTGTCACTGAATTTTTTTCACCTAAAGCAAATGTAAGTATTTTTTGCTCTTGTATCTCACCATATGCAACCAGGAGAATAGCTAAGATAGGGATTTATATTATTTTTAACAGAGTGTGTATTCATTTTACAATGTTATTTTCCCATGATTGACTCAATAATTTAGGCTTTCTTTCATTTTATGTCTTTATTTCATTTATTATTGTAAACAAATACCAACAAAGACAATTTAACTCCACTATCTTTAGTCTAGTAGTAACAATCATCAGAATGTCTACATGTATATACAACATAGCATCGTGTCAAATCTATGAATTGAAGAAGTAAATATATGAAGGGAACAATACCTTCTGATCCTCGTGGTGGCTGCTAAGGTATGGGCATAGCAAACCAAGGCGTGGAGAGCTCAGGGGACTTGACCAAGGTCACTCGACTAGTTAGGGGAAGTGATAACATGAGTACTCATCATTCTCTTATAAATAACTTTTGGTATTACAGAGACAGATAAACAATGATAGGTGCCCTTTCTTATAACTTATAAAGCTCTTCAATCAATTTAAGATAGGCAAAACAGCTTCAGAACCAATTAAAGATCTGTAGAATAGGGGCCTCATCTCTAAGTTAAGAAGCCAATTACAATTTTTCCAACATCCATTCAACTTTATTTTGAAGAACAGAATTTTTTGGATCTTGCTTTGTATCTTATTCTATAAAATAGTTGAATATCTTAAAATACATGTATAAATTGCATACATATATTTCCTTATACGATTAATGAATAAAGAAAATGAAGGAATTTTGATGAATATTCATTTCAAAATCAGAGCTACATATGACAGTTGCAGCTCTATATAAGCTTTACATACAATTTATTTCTAGCATTTTTGCATTTGGTTTTATGGTATAAATAAAAGTTCTCATTCCTACAGATAAATATCTGCAAAATCAGAATAGGATTGTTTGTTACAACCTATTTTCTTTGCCATCTCAGGATACTCTTCAAACAAGAAGAGATGGGACATTTATGTAGAAGACTGGGAAAAAAAGAAGGTAACTCCATTGCATAGGTTCTTTTGCTAGAATAATAATAGCTAATATTTATTGAAAGTTCTGAATATATTCATTAGGATGCTTTCAGTCTCAAGGAAAAGAAAAATCAACAATAGTTTAAGCCAGTAGTTAGCAAACTTTCTGTAACGGGCCAAAAAATAGATACTTTAGGCACATAGGCCACATCGTCTCTGTTATCATTATAGAATTCTGTCTTTGCAGCATGAAAACAGCCATTGACAGCACGTAAATGTATAGGTGTTTCAACACACCTTATTACGAAAACTGTCAGAGGGCCAGACTAACTTTGGTGGGTAACTAACCAGTATTTGCTAGACAATATTTCAAGCACTGTGATGAGTTCTTTACTTGGATAATCTCATTTTACCCCACAAGTACCATAATTTTAATAATCTCATATATTAGGAAACCAAAACTTTGAGGAGAAAATCAACTTCCCTAAGGCCACTCAAGTGATTTATGTTGAAGCTGGGATTCAAACCCCAGCAGCTTGACTTTAGAATCCGTGCTCTACTGTAGTAAAGTTAACAAAGTTAACACTTTGAAGGATGCTTATAATAATCAAAAATATTTTATTTTTTTAAAGATTTTATTTATTTATTTGACAGAGAGAGACACACTGAGAGAGGGAACACAAGCAGGGGGTGTGGGAGAGGGAGAAGCAGGCTTCCCACTGAGCAGGGAGCCTGATGCGGGGCTCAATCCCAGGACCTGGGATCATGAACTGAGCTAAAGGCAGATGCTTAATGGCTGAGCCACCCAGGCATCCCTCAAAAATATTTTAAATAAAACTATTAACTTTAAACATGGATTTCTTGAAATATCACCACAGACTCTAAACTGTCTCAAAATCAGTATCCTAGAGTAACTGTGAAATATTGTTATGTTTATTTTTAGAACCACAGAACAATCTGTAAATGGACAGAAGAACCCGAAGAGGCTGAGAACCAGCAATAAGATCTAGCTACCTATACAGAACTAGAGTGAATCCCCCCAGGAAGCAGAGTGCTGAGTAGGGTGACATGGGGAAGTAGCTGATATGGAGATGGTTGAATTGTTTGAGAGGTCCAGCAGCAGACAGGATGGCCCCAGAGAAAGAACTTGAATTCTACATGGTCATAGGGTCAGAATCACAATCTCAAGGAATAGGAATACTAAAAGCATTATCAAAGCAGGAGTTAATATGAAGGGTGGAGATTAAAATATGCTACTGAAACTGGGATATAAGGTTTGGCTTGGTCATTGGATTCTGGTTAATAAATCAAGGATATTACATCAGAATAAGAACTGTCCAAAGACCTTAATATATAGCTCCACTCAAGCTATCTGTCTGGGGCTTCTCAATTTTCCCAAACCAGGAACAGCATTGCCTCCAAAACCTAAAGCTGGACCAAATTTTCAACTGGGAATTGATCCAAGGATGGAAATGATATAGGGACAGAGGCTTGCCCTTAAAATATGCATTTATTCCAAAATCTGAATGTTTATATCTTGAGTGAATGTTTACATCTTGAATCATACTTTGACATTAAAAAAATTAGCCCTAACTGTGTAGTAAAACAACAAACTTAAGAACTTCAACATTTATATAAATTCTGTCAAAGGCAGCCTATCTGAACCCTTGCATTCAACCTTTTCAAAAAGTTAATTATTCTGTATCTTCTTGACATACTCAAATAAAAGTCATGCTATATTAAATATAGTAGACTATTAATTCCTTTTCACATTCATTATTCTCATGAAATTTGAAATAGGCCCAGACCAAACTCCAAACAAAAAGTACTACTGCTTGGTAAGCATGTTTGCACACCTTTGTGGTAATATTCCTTTAATAAAACACATCCAACCATCTAAAATATAAGACTATTTTAGAGTGTATATAATACAAATTAGGTAAATAAAAGTACCTGATCTGCTTGATGAATATAAAATTGATTGGTTTTTCTCAAAACTCCCCTCCTCCTCCAGCTTCCCACTGTAAACAAGAACCAAAGTGGACATTTCTTGGTTGGCAGCAGACCTTTCTAGCCTGGCTTATGAATTACAGACCTAATTTCTTTCTTCCTCATCTTGACCATCTCCAGTCTTCTAAACTGATGCCAAAGAAATCCTTCTGAGACAAAGATCAAATTATGCCCCTCTTTCATTTAAATATTTTCATGGGTCCTAATGTCTCACATGATCAAGTTTAAACTCATAAGCAAGGTGTGAAAAGATTCTCTATACCCTGTCCTTGGCTCCCTCCAACACTTTGAGCTCTAGCCCCAAAACTACTCACTCTTTCCAAACACGGGGTTATTCAAGTGTTTGTATTACTGTTCCCTTCACCTTGAATGGGCTTTGCCCATTGTCTCTGCAATTCAGAAAATTTCAACTCATTTTTCAAGGCCAAATTCAAATGTCTTCTTCCACAAACCTGTCTGTGTTCATTTTCTCCCTATGCTACACTTAAAACATAGTTTTCTTAGAGCCCACTCTTCTGTAATCTCAGTATTCATCTAATTCTTTATGTCTTTTGGCCTAGCACAGTGCTAATTAAGTTCCTTAAGATTCCTTAACGTATCTAAGAATGTAACAATTTAAAGAGAATTATATTTGACTATCCTCTGTACTGGATGTTAGACAAACCCAAACATCTCTGACATAACATCCCAGAAGATTCATTGGATAATTACAGCCATCTTTTAAACTGCAGATTATGTAATCAGTATATTTGAAAAATAACAGTGGTTACGTACTTCAACATGCCCCTGGACATTACTATAGTTTTTCAGATATCACTCTAAAATTCAGACTTTTTTTTTTTTTAAGATTTTATTTATTTATTTGTCAGAGAGAGAGAGAGAGAGAGTGAGCACAGGCAGACAGAGTGGCAGGCAGAGGCAGAGGGAGAAGCAGGCTCCCCGCCAAGCAAGGAGCCCGATGTGGGTCTTGATCCCAGGACGCTGGGATCATGACCTGAGCTGAAGCAGCTGCTTAACCAACTGAGCCACCCAGGCATTCCAAAATCCAGACTTTTTTAAAGTTAAGTCTCCTTAGTTGGTCCACTCTACAGCCCTCATATTGAAGAAGAACAGTACTGAAAACTATTGAACTACACCAAACTATATGTAAGGCAAATGCCCCTTACATGTAAAATCTCCTATTTTCATGGTTTTGACCTTCATTTTCTTGCTCTAAAAAGTGTTCCCAGGTATTCTTGGATACCCAGAGAATAGCAAACACACGCTTATAAGTAAATATTTTCCCACCAGCCTGAACTTATGCCTGCTGGAATTATTACCAAGAACTATTATTTTCTGCTGTATCTCAGATACTGCAATACTCAAGATACAGAAGCTACCCAGTTATTCAGCTGCAAAGTAGGAGAATGTTTCTCTTTCCTTTGGGTTCCTGGCTGCTGGGGGAGGTTGCAAAGCTATGCTACTTGTTTTACAGCAACCTGAAATACTGACTTCTAATCCCACAGTTTTCTTTGAGATTTACGTGTAAATCAAGGGAGATTAGATTTAGGGAATTGTTCTGAATGGGAAATGTTCTCTTTCCTTATCTCTGTTCTGCAATTGTGAAGACTTTCGCTTTCCTTCAAATTTACCTCCTCTCAGCATGAAACTTTCCAAGAGGCCATCAGGTCCTCATGTGACTGTTTTCTACCAGCTTCACCCCACATGTTGGCAAGGCCTGCCCAGGCAAGTTTGATTCTCACTTCGACTGAAGCTGCATTACTAGCTAAACATAAAATTCTGTTCCTGGCACATACTAGATGTTCAATAATGCTGTGTCATATAAATACATAAGAATAAAGTCAGATTGATGCATAATTCACCCCAAGTCGATCAACAGGGTTCAGCTCTTGATTTCTTCCTTACAGCATTGATCCTTGGCTATCTCACTGTTTTCTTGATGACCTCCAAACTCAACCCTTCCATCATAACCAGAACGTGTTCTCTCCACAGGCATCCAGTGCCTCTTTCAGTATTATACTCCTACTATTCCTGTGAACAGACAGTTCAAGGTGGATCATGGCTCTCAGTTCATGAGATTCAAATGAGGCGAACCCAACCTCTATCTCAGATACATGCATGATTCAAGCTTTGCCAGTTAGAGCCACGAGCACTCATAGATGATTCACAGTCATTTTTTCAGAGTGCAGCCCAATAAGTCTCAGAGCTCTGAACTATGGCTAAAACTATTAGGAAAAAGACCCTTTGTTTCAATTGAGCTGCTAAGCTGTAAGGATATAAACCTAGACTTACTGCTGGCTTCTTTATCTAAGACATGAGAAAAGCCTGCCTGAGAAATAAAAATTGGAAAGCAAAGCTGAGAGATGGAGAGACACGGATTCCCAACAGTATCAATGTGAGGCCTTTACCCAGTTGCTCTTACAGTCAGCATTATCCCTCCAAATTTTTCAGTTGTGTAACTCAATAACTCCCTTTTTTGTTGAAACCAATTTGAGTTCCTGAGTTCAGTCTTTGTCACTTGTAACAAAAATACACCACAATATGACAAAGAAAAAAAATCATTGCTCATGTTTTCTGAATGCTCTGAAAGATAGTCTAATTAATGCCTTCCCCTCTAGAATCAACATTCTGCGTTCTGCCCAACACCATTAGTCATATTCATTATTCAGACCACAAGTCAAAAAAATCTGTATTAGTATATATATATTTTTAAAAGCCTAATAAGTCTCAAATCAATGTGATCATGACTACTTCTGGGGGCTTCATGGTGGCAGGTTATATTTTCCAAAATTGGCCACAGCAATATTTCTGGTTCCGCACATGTTTCTAGCATTTTGCCACTCCCCATTCAGAGATTGATTCTATTTTCCCAACCCTGGACACTGCGCTGGACTTTGTGAGTGCCTACATGAATAGAAAGCAGCAGATGTGATAGCACATGACTTCTAGAGCTAGGTCATAAACAGCAATATATCTTTTCCTTCATTCTCTCTCATTCTTGCTCTCCTTTTCTCTTTATCTTCTGAATCCAGCTACTACTTTATGGGAAAAACCAGGCCACTTAAAAAGGCTCTGTAGGGTGTTCTGACCAACAATCTCTAGTAAGTTCCCTGGCACCAACTATATGAATGAGTAAGCCTTCAAATTATTTCCAGCCCTATTCTCAATTCTTTCAGCTGAGGTTCCAAACACTGCAGAGCAGAAACAAGCCATCTCATGATACCCACTCTTAATCCCTGACTCATGAGAGAAAATGAATGATCACTGTTGTTTTAAGCCACCACAATTTGGGATAATTTTTGTAAATAGCAATAGATAATGAATATACCCATCTTTATTAATAACTATCTTAATTCACATGATTTTCCTGAGACCTACATTTTACCGTTGTACTGGCTACCCCATATTTTAAGGCACTGAACACAGCACTCAGTCTCCCAACTTTTATCAGGTAGTTTATTTTACTTTCTCTCCATAGATCTCATGCTATGAAAATTTATTTACCTAATAAGCTCCAATATAAACACATCAACTTGCTTTTATATTTCTTAGTATTCAGATATTCCATAACTTTGATCAGGCTAAAAAAATAAAATATTTTTATTTCTAAGTTATTATTTATTAATTTTTATTTCTAAAATATCAGAAATATTTTTAATATTAAGCATATGTATATATAGACTCAAACTGAAAACCATTATCAAAGACAGGAAAAAACATAAATATTCCTAAACTGAATGCTAAAACTAAAGGGGTTGCTGCCACTAATAATACCTGTTACTTTAAGAACTAATTCAATGGAAACAATGAGCTTTTTAATGACCTTATATTTTTTTGGAGCATATCAACAGTAATCTTTAAAAAGTTGTCTAATGTGAACCAACAATAAGAAACTATTGCCAAACTAAAGAATCTGTACTCAGAAAACTATGAAGTA
Organism: Mustela nigripes; assembly: GCF_022355385.1. Classification (NCBI taxonomy): domain Eukaryota; kingdom Metazoa; phylum Chordata; class Mammalia; order Carnivora; family Mustelidae; genus Mustela; species Mustela nigripes. The sequence goes on from NC_081565.1 coordinate 45,328,904, forward strand.
CTGATGAATGAAATTCAGGAAGACACAAAGAAATGGAAAAACATTCTATGCTCATGGATTGGAAGAAAAAATATTATGAAAATGTCTATACTACCTAAAGCAATCTACACATTTAATGCAATCCCTATCAAAATCCCATCCATATTTTTCAAAGAAATGGAAGAAATTATCCTAAAATTTATATGGAACCAAAAAGACCTCAAATAGCCAGAAGAATGTTGAAAAAGAAAACCAAAGTTGGTGGCATCACAATTTCAGACTTCAAGCTCTATTACAAAGCTTTATCAAGACAGTATGGTACTGGCACAAAAACAAACATGTAGATCAATAGAACCAAATAGAGAGCCCAGAAACAGACCCTCAACTCTATGGTCAACTAATCTTCAACAAAGCAAGAAAGAATATCCAATGGAAAAAAGACAAGTCTCTTCAACAAATGATGTTGGGAAAATTGGACAGCCACATGCAGAAAAACGAAACTGGACCATTTCCTTACACCACACACAAAAATAGACTCAAAACGGATGAAAGACCTCAATGTGAGACAGGAATCCATCAAAATCTTGAGAACACAGGCAGCAACCTCCTTGACCTCAGTCACAGCAACTTCTTTCTAGAAACATCACCAAAGGCAAGGGAAGCAAGGTCAAAATGAACTATTGGGACTTCATCAAGATCAAAAGCTTTTGCACAGCAAAGGAAACAGTCAACAAAACCTAAAGACAACTGACAGAATGGGAGAATATATTTGCAAATGACATATCAGATAAAGAGCTAGTATCCAAAATCTATAAAGAACTTATCAAACTCAACACCCAAAGAACAAATAATCCAATCAAGAAATGGGCAGAAGACAAGAACAGACATTTCTGCAAAGAAGACATCTCGATGGCCAACAGACACATGAAAAAGTGCCCCACATCACTCTGCATCAGGGAAATACAAATCAAAACCACAATGAGATACTACCTCACACCAGTCAGAATGGCTAAAATTAACCAGTCAGGAATCGACAGGTGTTGGTGAGGATGCAGAGAAAGGGGAGCCCTTCTACACTGTTGGTGGGAATGCAAGCTAGTGCAGCCACCCTGGAAAACAGTATGAAGGTTCCTCAAAAAGTTGAAAATAGAGCTACCCGGGGTGCCTGGGTGGCTCAGTGGGTTAAAGCCTCTGCCTTCAGCTCAGGTCATGATCCCAAGGTCCTGGGATAGAGCCCCGCATCGGGCTCCCTGCTTGGCCTGTCTCTCTGCCTACTTGTGATCTCTCTCTGTCATATATGTAAATAAAATCTTAAGAAAAAGAAAAAGAAAATAGAGCTACCCTATGACCCAGCAATTGCACTACTGGGTATTTACCCTAAAGATACAAATGTAATGATCCAAAGGGGCACATGCACCCGAATGTTTATAGCAGCAACGTATGCCAAGACATTCTATAATAATATAATAATAGCCAAACTATGGACAGAGCCTAGATGTCCATCAACAGATGAATGGATAAAGAAGATGGTATATATAGACAATGGAATACTATGCAGCAGTCATCAAAAGAAACAAAATCTTGCCATTTGCAATGATGTGGATGGAACTAGAGGGTATTATGTTGAGTGAAATAAGTCAATCAAAGAAACACAATTATATGATCTCTCTGATATGAGGAATTGGAGCGGCAGGGTGGGGGGCTATGGCAGGTAGGGAAGGAAACAATGAAACAAGATGGGATTGGGAGGGAGACAAACCATAAGAGACTCTTAATCTCACAAAACAAACTGAGGGTTGCTGGGGGGGGGTGGTAGGGATAGGGTGGGTGGGTTATGGACACTGGGGAGGGCATGGGCTATGGTGAGTGCTGTGAAATGTGTAACCTGTACCCCTGGGGCAAATAATACACTATATGTTAATAAAAAGAAAGAAAAAGTATTGCCAAACTGACATTGCTTGGCACATTGTACTTTTATTTTGTCTACATATCCACAACTTCTTCCATCTTTTTGACAAAACAGCTAGTCAGCTCAGATAAACAACTTATAACTGAATTTTCAAAAAATCTAATGGTTTTATTTGTCTGAATTGAGCAGGTGTTTAAATAACTAAATCCAGTCAAAATTGTCAATAGAGCATGAGTCTGAATTTCATTCTCTATTTGCCCTTTCCATGATCTCTCTTTGTTTTTTTTTTAAGAAGTGTTTTTACATTCAATCCAATTCAATAAATATTTACGTAATGGTGGAAAGGTGCTGGGGATACAGAAAAATATAACCCAGCCTAAGTCCTTGCCTCAAGGAGTGCATAGCTTAGAGGGTAATACAGATGAGGAAAGCCTATCCCAAAGGATAGAGAGCCACATTAGCAGACTGCATACATGGTCATAATAATTCCTCCCATCCCATACCACTGTCCTCCGCAAAGTGCTTACGCCAATCCTGCCGTCAGGAAGTAACCTCAATTTCTCAATTACTTGAATCTGGGTGTGCTCATGTGACTTCCTTTAGCCAGCGGAATATTTCCAAACATAATACAGAAAGGGAATTGAAAAGTGCTTATGCCTTCTCCAAGATGTGATTACAAGTCTGAAACCTCTGTATGAATGAATGCAAGTCTGTCTGTGGAGGAGCAACATAGAGAAGAATCAAGGATTTGATAACTTGCCAGACCCCAGATATGTGAGTGAAGGTCACCTTAGACCATCCAGCCCCATTCAAGCTGTCAGGGGACTTGGGTGGCATGAGTGACTCCAAGCGAGACAAATGATTCCAATATCACCCAGCTTAGCCTAGCCCAAATTGCTGACCCACAAGATTGTAAGCAAACAAACTGTTGCTATTTTAAACCATTAAGATTTAGTGGTTTGTTCTGCAGTAGCAAATAATACAGTAACTAGGGTGAGGAGATAGAAAGGGTGAAACAAATCCTTAAAACCTGTGTACTAAAGAAGGAGAAAACAAAAGACAGGAAGAGGCAGCCGGAAGAACTGGAAGAGAATATGCTGAGTGAAATAAGTCAAGCAGAGAGAGTCAATTATCATATGGTTTCACTTCTTTGTGGAGCATAACAAATAGCATGGAGGACATGGGGAGTTAGAGAGGAGAAGGGAGTTGGGGGAATTTGGAAGGGGAGGTGAACCATGAGAGACTATGGACTCTGAAAACAATCTGAGGGGTTTGAAGTGGTGGGGTGGGGCTTGGGGAACCAGGTGATGGGTATTAGAGAGAGCACGGATTGCATGGAGCACTGGGTGTGGTGCAAAAACAAGGAATACTGTTATGCTGAAAATTAAAATTAAAATAAATAAATGAACAAAAAAGAACTTAAATTCTGAGATAAACGAGAGACCGCTTTCTTTGCAATATAACGGATTTTGATTAGGGCCATGATTACAGGTAGATAATGCAGGAGAGTGCAGAAGCCAGCCTCTAAAATGGCCCCTTAAGATCCTTGCCCCTTTTGATCCTATGCAACCCTAACAGAATACGGTAAAATATAACAGCATGTAACTTCTGAGGCCAGGTCAAGTACTGCAGCTTCTAGCCTGGTTTCTTGGATTGCTCACTCTGACAGAAACCAGCTCATGCCAAGAAGCTACCAAGCAGCCTCATGGAGAAACCCATGAAGAGAGGAACAAAGGCCTCCCACCCACGATAAGCACCAAATGGCCAGTCATGTCAGGGCATTAGCAAATTTTTAACAGAAACTATGAGAGATAGTGAATAAGCATTGTTGTTATAAGCCACTACGTTGTGGGGTGATTTGTTATGTAGCTATGGTAACTAATACAAGGGATCTGGCCATTACATTGACAAGTCTGAGAAGAGGGGGTATATGGGTATATGGTATATACAACAATGACTCCCCTGTTCATCATACCCCTGCTTCAATTCTTAAAAAAAAAAAAAAAAAAAAAAGGATCACAGATCACTCTCTCTGGGAAATCCTCCTCCAAAGCTGGCATTCTTATTAATTCAACAGATAGAAATTAGCTGAATGAATTATTTTTAAATGATTTTAATCACCAAATCTAACACACAATGTCTTTTTTCATTTATGAATAATTCAGCAAGTGTCAAGTCAGTAGTTGGGGGAGTAGAGAAGTTCTGGGACTCACATCTTCACAATGTTGTTGTGTCATTATGTCATTTCTGTTCTTTCCTATTGCTTAAAAGCTTTACATTTTAGAAGTAGTTTGTATTGGTAGAGTCTCTAAGGAAAACACAATTCTTATGACAATGATCATCATAATGTGATGTGATGAAATATCGTTCCCTAGAGTTTTTTGAAAATCAAATACATTAATGTCAGAGAAAAGGGAAGTTCTTTTTGAAGGCAGGGAATGTGGTGGGGAACATTCTGAGGTTTTCCTGGGTCCAAATACTTCCCATAGAGTTTCCTGGCATATGATTCCTAACGCTCAGATTTATCATCCTTGGGATTATAGGGACAAAGCATAGATATGAAGAACCAGAGAGTTATATCCTACTCTGACTTTGCCATTTTGTCTCAGCTCTGCCATTGTACTAGATTGTAGGACACAGGTAAGTAAGTTCATCAGCCTGTACTTTCAATTTTCTCTGCTGTAAGAAAAATAATAATAGAAGAAATATTCCTATCTTCTACCATTATGTGAGCATAAAATTAAGTACATACTTACATATTTTATTTTAACCTAACCACGTATAAATATCAATTCATTGGCCAGTCTTTTGGCTCAGACTCAAGGTCTTTTCTTTGAGTTCTTAAAATTTTTTTAAGTGGAATAAAAATACAAGTACAACTGCAAAGCAATTGTTAGAAAAGAACTTTTCTAGGGCTTTATTATTTTCTCCCAATTCTTCACAATAGCATAACTCACACCTAATTTAGGTGATTTTTTTTCCAACTTGCCTTTATTAAGTCAGTCTTTCCCTCCAGTTTCATTTTTATGGAAATAATAATCCTATTTCCTCATTTCATTGGCTTATGCAGTCATTAAAACAATTAAATAACTATGGTAACAAGTTCAGCTGGCATACACAGCTTTGGAAACGATACTTTTATAAACACACAACTAAACTATTGAGAGCAGAAATGTGCAAGCATACCAGAAAGCAGCCCACTGTCATGAGTACTGAGGTCAAGTACTGCAGCTTCTAGCCTGGTTTCTTGGATCGCTCACTCTGACAGAAACCAGCTTCTGATGCAGTACTCATGAGTATCAGTTTGTACATGTTACAGAAGTGATAGAGAACACTAGTTACCTCACTAGGGAATGTAGATCGGTTGAAAGAGCTTCCACCATGTCTAGTGTGGTCTATAGAGTCAGAAAACCTTGATTGTGCATGTCCCCTCTCCCTCTTGCTAGCATTGTGACTTTGGGCAGATGCAACATCTCTGAATTCCAGGGCTCCTACTAATAGAGTAGAGATGATGACAATACCGAGAAAAGTAATGTAAACTTGTGTTTGGGGGTTTCAATCTCTGCCATTTACCAGGTGTATAATCTTAAGCAAGTTACTTAATCTCTCCAAATCTGTTTTCTCACTTATAAAATGGCACTAAGAAGTGTACTGGTTTTATAGGGTTGTTTTGAAGATTTGATGGGAAAACACATATAAAGCAATAAACTCAGCGATTGGTAATTTGTAAACAGTAAATATTAGTTGCTATTGCTTTTGCTAGAATTGGGAAAATTAAATTAGGAATGAATCCAAAGTATCTTATAAAGTTTCTAGTCCATAGTAGCCACTCAATAACTGGGAATATTAAATTCATATTGGAAAATGAGTAACTATTATCACCCTTCTTTTCATGGATTATATATTGTAGAAGCTTAGTAACCTAAGGGCACAAATTTAGCCTTAGAAATAACCTTTACATTTAAAATGCCAATTAAACTTTCTATTTTATACTGTATCCTAGCTAGATAATTCATTTTAACACACACACACAAACACACACACACAAATAAATGTCCCTATGTCTTAGCAATTGAGTGACACACTTCATCCTGAAAGCCATACATGTTAGATAATACTCAACCCAGAAAGAATTCTAAACCCAATGGTGTGTTTCAATGCCCTTAACAGGAAAAAATTCAGTTTGTTCACTCTTTTACCTATTAAAAAGATTTTAGAATTCTGTGTGTAAATCCAATACATTTTGCTGGTGCATTATACTATCATCATCTGCAAAAGAGTTAAGCTTGTCTATCTATTGCCAGCTTATTTACAAGGAGTATACAATTCTAATGTTCTTTCTAAAATACACAATCCTATAAAATGTCTGATAACATTTTGTTAAATTACTTTTGAAAACAGCAGTATAAAAAGATCCACTACTTGGGGCACCTGGGCTCAGTGGGTTAAAGCCTCTGCCTTCGGCTCAGGTCATGATCTCAGGGTCCTGGGATCAAGCCCTGCATCAGGCTCTCTGCTCAGTGGGGAGCCTGCTTCCCCCTCTCTCTCTGCCTGCCTCTCTACCTACTTGCAATCTCTGTCAAATAAATAAAATCTTTAAAAAGATGCACTACATCTTTGTATTTATATTACTTACAGCACCATGCTCATACACCTGGACCCACACATCACCACAGCAAAGCAAAGGAAAGGAGCCTCATATGAGTGCTTCCTGTGGGGCTACTGGAGCCTTTGGGGGAGAGGAGGGCTGAGTGTATTTTCGACAATGGCATCTCCTTTGCCTCAACTTTCAATAACCCCTAAAGAAGGAAAACGAATCTAAACTGTCTCCATAATTTTCTGGTGAAAGCTGAGAAGGCTCATTCACACACAAGCTCTTCACCTTGCTGCTCTTTGCTGAGTATAAAATTGATCCATCTGTTCATCTTGTCTTATCAATTCTTATAAATTGCTTACATTCAAATCAGCCAATAGACGCTATACCTAAAATCATTAATCCCTGAAAGCAAAATACGTAATTAAGGTATGCCCTCCCCACCTCCACTTCCACTGTGAAAGCACTCACTCCACAGCCTTTGGTGCAATTGTTGCTCTTAAGTTTGCTTTGTGAAGAAGGATTTGGTGACTCCTGACTCTCGAGGGTTGTTCTTTGACCCATTGCTTTTCTCCACCATCTGGCCTGTTTACTTGAAGCAAACGCTTTGGGTCAGAGGGCAGAGCAGACATGTGGAGGGACAGCTTTGTCATAAAAGCAATAAAGAATGAGTAGGCGCTTCAGAACATGGCTCTGTGCGTTTTGTTCAGCTGCTGAGCAGAATGAGGTAAGGTTAGTCATATGGCTAAAAACAAAATAAATAAAAAGTCAGTTACCACACATCCTAACAGACGGGTAAGATGTAAGATGCCTGAGTTCAAAATCTAAGTGTTGTTTCCTTTTCCATTTCTGGGAGAGTTACTTTTTATGCTTTACTGGGCACGTTACTAAACAATATGTTACACCAGACACAAGGGGGAAAGTGGTTTATAGGCTAAATTAACCAGATTGATTATTCAGGAAGAGTGTTGATAGTCCAATAATCCCCAAGCAACAAAATTAGAGATAGATAGGATAGAGTAAGGAACTAAAGATCAGGTAATCAATTTTTTCATATCGAGGGCCCATAGTATAATGAGATAATAATGATGATTTTATTCTTGATAAATTGAAGCTTTTTGAAAAGAACAACTCAGAAGTGAACACTGATGTCCATTGTGTGCACCTACTTTGGACCCCCAGACAAGGAGTACTGTGCAATGATCCTTTGTCCCTTATTTTGGCATTTGTTCTAGATATTAAGCCCCATCAAATGAGGCTTTAAAATCTTTAGCACAGAAGCGCCTTACCAAAAACCTTAAGTTTCATTTATAAAAAGTACTCTGGCTCCCCTTATATAGCTTCTCTGGATTCTGAAAATCTTTCCAAAGTCTATTTCTTCCCTCTAGTTCACAAAGATCATAAATGATCATTCACTGATTCAGATTGTTTTCCTGTTGCCAAAGGACGCATTTTTCTCCACAATTCTAGAATGCACCAAGGAAAAAGAGGAGATGGAAAACCTGATTCCACTGGATTCTGGGTGCTGTTCTCACTTGCGTACCTTTGAGGGGTTCAGGAGAAAAACAATGCCTTGAAATAGGAACTTAAGAATGATTCCTGTTTATATGCATTCTCAATGTAAAGGGGTAAAATTGCTATGCATCTTGAGATGAAAATGATTAAAGGGAGAGTTAGTCAGCAAAAGAAAATGAAAAAGGAATTTTCCCCTCAGGAAAAAAAAAAGTAATAAAACAAAGGAAAAAGATTAAAGGAAGCCTCCGTCTTCCAGTCTGATTGTCAAGGGATAGTTCTTCACATTGCAAATACACTTTGATCCTGGAAACTCTGCATTTTTAGACTTTACCCAGTTGGTAAAAGGGATGTCCCTTGTGGAAGATTTTCTCATATGGAGCTTTAAAAAAAAAAAAATCATATACATCATGACTTCCATCCCTTGCAACGTTTCTCTTGAAAAATTCATGGCACACAGCATAGCCATTCTCTTTCCAATTCCAGACTTTCTGTAAGAGCATCTATTTGCCCAAGTTTGTCCTTGCCAGTTTCAGAATTGATCACACTATAGAAAATTTATAGATGGACATGGAGACCATACTAATGTGTCCACTTACGTGCAGAGAAGGGATTCCTAGGGTTGCTTCGAGGAAAAGGCCTTCTAGTGAAGTTCCCCCATTCATATTTAATAAACTAGTTCATGCAAGAAAAAGCACAAAGAGCAGGGGCTTTGGAAACAGACAAACTAGGGCATGAGTACTAGCAGCAGCTCTTACTACGGGGGTGACACTGAGCAGAGTATTCAATCACTTTGAGCCCCAATTTCCTTTTTATAAAAGCAGAGATAGTAATTTCCATTTCTCAGGATTGCTGTGGAGGATGAATTGAGATAACATGGGTCAAAATACCTAGCGCAGCATACTCAGCAAAATGTTGCCTTCATTTTATCTTAGCTTTATGACAGAATTTGTGCCTCTTTCAAATCATGGCTAAATTCAAGTTTGTCCCTTGAGAAATGGCCTTTTCCTTAAGAAAGATAACCACAAGCAAAAGACAATTAATTTTGCAAACTGTCCTTTGATTCTGATGTCCTCATGGGACAGTTTGGGGTTTTTTTCTCCCCAAGTCCCTCACATTTTAAGCAACTTCTCTATGGCTCTGGGAGCAGATGCATTACCAAAATTTCCCTAAAAGCATGTGTGATTTTTTTTTTTTTTTATGCATGACTCTTCCTCAGGCAGTAACCACATTACTTCCAAGGCCAAGGATGAAAAGAGGACACACAAAGAGGGGACTAATGGGGCCTGAGAAAGCTGATAGGGAGCAAGAAGAGATGACCCCCTAGCACCTTACTGGAGGAAGCAGGATTTGGGGTGGAAAAATAAAACACAGAGTTAGAATTCTGAAGGCTCAGAACTTGATCACAAGCTGTATGATTCTATATTAAGAAACCAGTATTTTAAAATCTGAGCTTTAATTAGACAGGGGAAAATGATAGGTCGATAGAAAAATCATTCCCTTTAAAAACCATAGCACCTTCCTGACAATTTGCAAACCATTATTCCTGCAACATGTGTCAGGGTTCTTACCAGGAGTTCAGGGCATTCTCCTGAGGTCACTTAGTCATCTCCTTGACAGTGGCCCACACGCCCAGGAGTCTTGAGTACCTGATTCCATGCTCACTATCCCAGGTCCTACTACAGACATCAGAGCTGTGTCTAACAGAACATGGACTTCAGGCTTGGTTTGATACACCATCTAGTTGTGCGACACTGGACAAGTTGCTTAACCTTTCCAAGCCTCATAAAACTGTGAAAATGACACCTATATTATGGGGTTTGGTGAAAATGAGACAAAGCAACCCAAGGAAAATACAGACTTAGGTCCAGGAGAGCTAGGTCAGGGAATGATTAGAATGACCAGCACTGTATCTATCCAAGGTCACCTCCATCTACCCTCCAGCCTTAGTCTACAGACCTCATTCAAACTTGTGCATCTTGATTTTTCATCCTCTTTCCCCAAAAAAGTTTTCTCAGTGCTTCTGTATATACAAACTCATCTAAGCCTAACAAAAACCCTACGAGGAAGAAAAAAGTATGCCTTATATTATAACTGAAGAAACTGAGGGTGCCTGGGTGACTCAGTCAGTCATCTGCCATTGGCTCAGGTCATGATCCCAGGGTGCTGGGATCAGCTCCCACATCAGGTTCTTCTCCCTCTTCCTCTACCCACACCCCTGCTCATGCTTTCTCTCACTCTTGCTCTCTCTCAAATAAATAAATAAAATCTTCAAAAAAAAAAAAAAAAACTGAGACATGGAGTGGTGAAATAACTTGCCCATGGTTTCACATAAACAAAGACACTGAAGACTGGAAAAGTATCTGGGTCTATCTTCTAAGACATATATATGTAAGATCGATTTAAAAGAAAAAAAAAAAAAAACCTTCTTTATATGCCTTAGTGTGTAACAAACTGAGAGATGTATGTCAGAGTCAGACAGATGGATTACTGACAAGGAGCGAAAAAGGAGGAGGTAACTCAAATACAAGAACATGGGCTACCTTGTGCATTCCTCTTGCATTTACCCTCCCTGCTAATAAAAAATTGTGGGGCATGCCCAGAGCCTGCACTGTCAAGGAGCCACTAAGAATGCATGTCCTCTCCACACATTTAGAACACATAAAAAGAAAGAGCTAAGGCAATGATGACAAGCCAAAACTCCCTTGCAAATGGGATGTCAATCTTCTTAATATGAGGAGAGGAGACAGAAAGAAACAGAGAGTGACCACAGTGAAAACCCCTCCACATGAAAGGACACATGAGAAATGGGGAATAAGTGTACCCCCCCCCCAACATATCTGATTTCAAAATCGGGGCTCCTACCACTACACTAAAGAGAAGCAGAATAGCTCAGTACACATCATAGAATGAAATCCCCTCATCTTTAAATTTGTTTATAGATGGAAACTAAGACCCAGAGACGGAAAGAGGGTTTATCATTCAGGATCACATAGCTAATTAATAGTTTAGCTAGGATTCGAATCTAATCTACCTCTCAAGTCCACTGCTTTTTCCACTGCTTCAGGATGTTTCTTTTCTTTTTATTTTTAATTGAAGTATAGTTAACATATACTATCCATATTAGTTTCAGATGTACAACATAGCAATTCAACAGTATATACATTGCAAAATGCTCACCATGTTAGAGTACTCACTTCTGCCACCATACAAAATTACTACAGTATTATCGACTATATTCCCTATGCAGTCCTTTTCATCATAACTGTTCTTTCAGTTATTTTATAACTGAAAATGTATACCTCTTATCCCCTTCACCTATTTTACCTATCTCTCCCATCCCCCTTATTAGTAATTTAATCCTACCTCTATCACCCTATCATGAGTTCTTGGGCATATTCCTTTATATCAAATGCTCTGATTTCCTCATTTGCAAATAACAGTTCCACATATACAGGGTTGTTGTGATGTTTAAATGGATCGACATATATAGACATCAGTGATATTAATATTCTATATATATAGAATTAATACAGTACTTGGTATATAACAATTCTCAATAAATGTTAGTGAAAGTTAATATTAATACTGCCTCACTGAGAAAAAATATTCAGTGTTAGTGAGAATAGAATCTATGATTACAAATCGACTCTTTGCATAGACCCATTTTTCAAGTATAAATTTTATGAGAAGTCAAAAATATTAATACATTGATCTTATTAGCAGTGCTTTCGCAATGTTGTGTTATAAGACACATTAGTCTTAAAAATTATGTCAACGGCTTTTGAAGTTGTAAAATTTTTTTTATTTCTTCTTAATGCTATTATGTTTCCAGCTTATCTATAATGACTAAATATTACTTTTAAAGCAAAAAAAAAAAAAAGGAAAGAAAATGAAATATGAGTTAGGCAGTGGTCAAGAAATATCTATTGATCATCTATGCCAGGCACTGGGTTAAATGACATTCAAGTCAATAGGACTCTCTTCCTGGAACCAGTATAAATGGGTACAGGAAATGCATTTTTACAATAACGTAAAAACAACAGGCTGCTGATATTTTATTCATAATTATGAAGGCTGCCTCTTTTCTCTCAATTTTGAGGCTTTCTTACTCATGAATATAGGCACACCCAACATTTTCTATTTTTTATGAATGGATATTCATCTCAAAATGGGAATTTTCACAAATAATCAAATGCATTATTTATTAAGCATCTAGAAGATCTGAGGGGTTTTGAACAAAGTTTATTGACACTATCTCTAATGTCCACAACGGACCTGCACAATGGAATAATGCAGGCATTATGATTACCAGTTTGTAGAGAAGGAAACTGAGGCCCAAAGAGGTTGTGACTCTCTCAGGCTTTGGATATCAAGCACTCTGGGTGCATTTTAAAGTGTATTTCCATCTACACAAACAAATATTAAGACACCCGTCTATTTCATAAAGCAAGGTACACCTATAAAACCATACACGCTGTTTGGTAGACCACAAGGTTTTTTAACAGCATCCCATATTTCTGTTTTGAGTCTCTTGCCACTTGGGTAAACATTGTACTTTTCATTGGATATACTGTAAGTCATTAAAGTCAGTAAATAGCAGAAATGAATAAAACAGCAACTTAGATATTTTTAACACCTCTGAGTTAAAACCACTTTGCAGTGGGGAAGAAGAACAGATGCCCGATTCTAAATGTGAGAGCCACCAACTGGGAATTTGCTAGTTGTAACTGCTGCCATCTGTTTTCCACTGTTCTTTTTACCTGCCTCTCTTAGATTTAGTATTTGAATTCTGGGCCATGGATTCTCAGTGTAAGCAGGGAAGGAGTGGGAGGGACTCCAATCTGAAATTTTCCCAGGTGCTCTCTCCTGCATTAAATCAAAGGTAACTTCTCAGGGAAAAAAAATATCATGAGGGCGATTATTTAACAACCACATTTTTATTCTTCTACGCATACTTTGTACTCCTATTTCCATGTGCATTTTTTTCTATTTAATCAACTTCCTGGTTTTCCTAAGGGCATTGCGGAAATGCCTCTCTGATGCCAATTAGGGCACTGCTGTGTGAATTAGTTTCTTCCCTGACTGAATAAATAATTTTAGTCAGGCCATACATACATTCGCAACTCACTTAATCAGCACTTAACTAGCAGTCGGCACTAGCAGAGTGGGTCTTTCTCCCTAAAGTCAACATGTTGAGGGAGAAACTATCTGTGCCAAAGGGAAGCAGATGAAATAGACAGGTTAATAGGACTATAAAGGATAATAAGAGATTGTTCCAGTTCATCCTTCTGCCTTCAAGTAGAATTGCTTCTAAACCACACTAGAAAGAGAAAATTTGCTCTTTTCTTCTAGAAACATCTTTAGGGGAGGTTTCTCAACATGTGATTATAATTCTGAATGACATATGTGTGTGCATATAACTTCTGGCTAAAGGCCAACAAAGAACAAGAATAATCATCCAACCTGTAAATGAGCTTTCTCTTTAACTCCACACAATCAATGCGTACTTCCCGTTTTTACAAAAGAGAAATAGGTTCAGAGGAGTTTGTGTTGGAGTATTGGAAGTATGGAAGTTGGAAGTATTGGAAGTTAGGTGTTGGAGTAACACAGCTAGTTAGTGATATAACAAGATTTAGTGCCAACTCTGCCTAATTCTTTCACCCAAAATAAGAGAGGAATGCATCAGAAGGAAGGGTTATAACTCCAATTAGGATTTTCTTCTGCTACTTTCTTTTTATACCCTGAGTTTATTCAGAATCATGTAGGAAATAGAGAAAGAGGAAGGATCTCTCAAGCTGTATGCGCAATGCAAATAACACATCAAACATGGGGCCTAACCAAGCCTCTCCAGACCAAAACAGGATACTAATTCCCATACTCTGGTATTACAGACAGAGAACCTATTTAGGACAAGCCACTCATTTTATTTTATTTTAAAAATTTTTATAAGATTTTATTTATATATTTGACAGAGAGATTGACAAGTAGGCAGAGCAGCAGGCAGAGAGAAGGGGTGGGGAGCAGGCTCCCTGCTAAGCACAAAGACTGATGTGGGGCTTGATTTTAGGGCCCTGAGATCATGACCTGAGCTGAAGGCAGAGGCTTAACCCACTGAGCTACCCAGGCCCCCCCCCCCCCCAAGCACTCATTTTAAATAGCAAAGAGTCAAAAACACAACTTTGGTTTATTTGGAACATTCTTCAACAACTGTACAATATGTGCATCAAAATACCATAGGAAAATAAGGGATATCAACAGTGATAAAAGGTCAGAGATCACTACCTACTTGAGATAGTTTGGGGTTTACTAGGATGGGCCACCTGATTCCCAAAACAGACCAGTAAAGTTCATGTCTTAATACTGTGGATCTTCATTTAAGGTACAAGAATCACTGGGAGACTTGGGCAAGTGGCCCAGGGTAACTGTTTTCAGTCAATAGTCATTGTTTTATGTGTTTGTGGTAACGTGACCTCTCAGGTACCACAGTGTCTATACCACATTCAGGACTGGATTGTCAGACTGGGCCCAGACACATTAGAGATCTCACTCAGAATCAAGTTTTCTAATGATTTCAAGGATACAGATAGTCAAGGGGAGACAAAGTGGTGAAAGATCTGGAACTTTAAGGATCGTTCCTCAGGCCCTTCCTCCCTCCTTGATACGGACCTCTGCTGAGAAACAATGGTTGAGTTCTCTAAAGGAGCTCCTTGATTTTTCCCACACGCCAGGGAGCATTTAAGTTTGGAAGCATCTCTGTTTTATACCCTAGATCAGAGGTTGGCAAACTACAACCCGCAAGTCAGCCATCTGTTTTATAAATAGAGTTTCACTAAGACACTGCCAGGCCTACTTGTTACACATTGTCTATGGCTGCTTTCCCACTACCAAGCAGAACTTAGTAGTTATAACAAAGACCATGTAGCCCCCATGACTAAAATATGTACTATCTGACCCTTTAAGAAAAGGTTCATCAACCCCTGCTCTAGATTATTGTATAGCCCATGCCTTGGGGTTTACTAGGATGGGTCAAGCCTTATGTTTCTTGGGTTCTATTGATTATTAGTAATGCTTGGACAGAGATACTCTACTGCAGGCATTCTATAAATAATGTCCTCTTCATTCATGTCTCTTATCCTATCTACCTGGAGGTCCAGTTATCAAGGAGACTAGACCAAGATAACTGCCTTATTTCCTTTCCCCTGAGGGCATATCTTATCCAAGTCTGGCCCTCTGGTAAAGGGAGTAAATAGATCTCAAGCCAGATGCTACAACTCCTTTGTCCCCTCCCTCAGTGCTGAAATGTCAACAAAACCAGGTGTGCCCTCAAGGAAAGGAAGAAGAGAAACAGACAAATCACATATGATAATAATATGGAGTAAATAACACATGCATACTAAGTATATGAGGACAAAGAAGGAATTTATCATTCTAAGTTGGGAGAGGAAAAATAATAAAGAGAAAGTAGGGATTTAGAGAGTAAAGGTAAGCTTAAAAAATAAGTAAAATTTGACAAGGAAAGCTAAGAAAGGAACAGCAGAGGCAAGGGCATGGGTTTTTAAAAAAATTTTTTTCCACAGAGTGCATTTGATGGGTAGGGAGGAGACAGTGAATCTGAAAAGCCAATTGCAGAACACAAAGTCCCTGGGCTCTGAAGTTTGGGGAGAGGGACCAAGAAGACAAAGATCAAGAGGCGGCTGAAATAATGATTTCTAAATGGAAAAGAGAATTTCCTGACTACAAACTTAGTTTGAGGAGTTTCTGCATTTAAAAAACGAAAAACAAAAAAAAACAAGAAACAACAACAAAAAAAAACCCCACACTTTTCTCACCTTACATTTACTTACTCTTGGTCACTGCATGACTCCACTGAAAACTGATATAATACTTAAAGGTTAAGCGCCACAAACAAATTTGCCTCATGATGGGAGAAATGTCAGGAAAAGGAATTAATTAAAAGAGAAAACGATGTCCCTCAGTAACCAAAGTTCCCATCTGCAGTTAAATCAAGATGTTACCATTCTAAAATGTCAAATTTATCTCTTTTGACTCACTCCAGGTTTCTAAAGAAAGAGTTATTACCTCAACATAAATTAATAAAAAATTTTCTGTGAGAAATAATCTTTACTTTCTAAGTAAAGGATTTGTATCACTAGCTGAATATCACAGGAAATAGCTGGATTCCTTTATCTACACATATATTTATGCACATATAAAGCAAAAAATTAAACTATCAAAGCTTGTGTCTGTGAACAGAAACCAAACAACATTCAATTATTCTTTCTTCTATTCATTTCTATAGCATCTTTCAAGAAAAAAGATACATTTTTTTAAGTCCAAATTTGAAAGAATTTTTGTTTGTTTTAAGTCTAAATTCAGTTAGCATTTCTGGTATAAAAAATGACCTGCTGTATGTCACTGAGTTCTAAAAGAATTTTTTTCTTAATCCAAAATCATTTTTGACTCTAAGGTAGCAAAAAGTACAGTAGAGTAGTTCAATCAACAAAGAGAATGTATGCCAAGGACAGAGACTCTATTATCAGAAATAACTTACCAGAGGGAGATATAATGAAGGTTTGATACCTGTTAAGGGATTCCCTTTCTAACAAACATCATGTACTTCTCATGAAGACCCCATGGACCCCAGGTGTTTCATCTCCTTTCTGTCCATGATGACTACTCAGATGCCTCAGAGAGTCTCTCTTTATTCTCTACTTCCAAGATCTCTGTTAGCTTGTATCATGAAGAGTTTTTTAATCCAGTCTCCTGGGTCCTTATTTCAATGAGAATAGTTTGTCAAATGCAAAAAACAAAGCAAAAAATCTCCCTCAAGATTTTAGGACAACCCCATTTCACTGCACACTGAACAGATACCACATGTAGGGGGAAACATTTTGTTGATAAGAGCAAATTATAGGACATGTTACTTCCTTTATGGTGCATGTTGGTTGAAACTTTGTGACCTAAATGAAAAATGCCTCTGCCCTGTCCAATAAAATGCCATCTGGGATGTAAAGGTCCAAGATGACACATCAGAACTAGCCGAATTTCTGTGATGTTTTATGTGATGTACAAGAAACCACAGAGATCCCTGGATAAATTCCTCCTAACCTTACAGAAAAATGGATTTCCAGACCTTCATACTGAAATAACTGTAGAAGGACTAGCACAGAGCTTCTGCAAATGGTTTTTCTCCATCCAAAGGGGATCTAAAGCAAACTTTATTTGTAATGAAAGTTTAGCCGTAAGAACAAAGTCAGTAAATATAGGGTCTCCAGATAGATCATTTAGGGCCCAAGAAATGTTATCTTTGGCATAAATATTACAGGTCTGTCATTTCCCTCTTTGGCAGCAAGATTTCTGTAGGTGGCAGGAAGTTATTCTTGCTCACTGATTTGGAAGGTCTCAGTGTTAATCTTTTCAAGGCAAAAGATTCTTATATAACCCTAAAAGGCTTTAATAAATTGATAGAGATATTTTTATAAAATGCAGAAAATCAATATTTAATGGAATAATTTGATTCTGGAAAAATATTACATCAATGTAACATGACATCTATTTTTCCGTGAGGCATTCTCCCTGACTTGCTCTTCCGTTAACGGTTGTTATTACTGATTGTTGGGGGGGGGGGTTGTTTTCCCTTGCATGGTTCTTTTATTCAGAAATAGTCATCATAAATACAACAGTACCACTTCTGCCACATTCCTGTTTTGCAAATAATCTCTAAAAGCAGAGTTCTAAGACCTTAAGGTAAGTGGGTAAGAAGACAAAGGAGCCCTAGTTTCATATCTCAGATGATACCTTCGAGCACTACATTTACTCACCACTCTTAATGGCTTCATTTTCAAGACGAAGTGTACAACTTATTCCACAGTTAAGACCCAATTACAACTTTTTTTAACTTCTTTTTCTATATTTAAGTAATTATTTATTCATTCACCAAATATTGGGTTTCTCCTCTATGCCAGGCAATATGTTAAACAATGGGAGCTCACAAGGATAAAAAATCAAGATTCTGCCACCAGAAGATTATGGAAAACTAGCCCCTGAGATGACCAACAACCCTCCTATGACTCCTACTCCTTTGAGACTAGAATTGTGACATATTAAAATATCCTTCTGATTTCTCTTTAAATTGCTATTAAGGGGCACCTGGCTGGTTCAGTCAGTTGAGTGTCCAACTCTTGATTTCAATGTAGATCATAATCTCAGCATTCTGAGATGCAGCCCGGTGTTGAGCTCGGTGCTGTGTAGAGACTGTTTGAAATTCCATCTTCCTGTCCCCACCACCCTCACTTGCGCTTTCTCCCTCTCTCAGTAAGTAAATAAAATAAAATAATTAAATCACTCCTAGGATGAGATTTGATCCAGAAGCTAGAAAAGAGCGGAGCTTCCTGGACATGGAGTAGTCCTCATTTAAAGCAGAGCTGACATACACACTACAGCTTCAGATGGATCACTGTATATGAAAGTCACACTAGATGCTGTCCCACTGTGACTGCTGGTTCTCAAGTCACCCAAGCTCCTCCGATTCTGCTTTCCTTATGAACTCAGGTCTCTGACAGCATAAAACATTTCTGAAAAAGAAAACTAGTAAGAAGGATGTAGAGAATTATGTTTTTTAAAAGTCCTATTTGCTGAGGTAGAGGCAGGCTTACTTAGAAAGCCCAGATAGCTACTGCAGTCCTGACCTCCAATGCTTCCAGCAGCACCCAGTGGCACAGAAGTCCGGCCTAGTAGCAGCAGCTGAGGTCATGGGAATAGGATTGTTATGCACGAGTTTTCACGTCTGAGAGACCACCAGGGAGCCAAGTACCGATGGAATCACACAAAGGTTTATTTGAAAAGCTTAAGCTTGGACCCAAGTATACCCGAGGCAGCGGAGTAGGGACTTGGACCCCAAGCTTAGTGAAGGCAGGGGTATTTATGGGTTCTTGTTACTAAAGCAGGGTGGGGCTTCCTGCAACTAAAGTAAAGTAAGGAAAGTTCAGCCCTTGGGCACAGGGGTCTGAGACGGCTGTACTTATGCTAAGGCTAAACCTGAGGTGGGATGGCCTTGATTTTTCTTGGCCTCCACATGATTTGAAAGGAGAACCTGGGAAATCAATTTACGAAATTATTTATGATATTAAATAAATTGATGCTATAAGGAACTTAGAGGAATAAGAAGTGATTGCTTTTTTTTTTATTTAGTGGGAAACTTCAAATTAGAAAGATCAACTCATTTTAGTGAATCAGTCTCAAATGCCAAAAGCTTTCTTTTAATTGAAAAAAATGTGAATGTGTATGGGTGCATGCATTATATGAAATAATTATGGAAAGGAAAGGTGTGACCAGGATCTAAAACAAGTAAAATCACAGCTCATTTGTTCACACAGTGTAACAAGTATAGAATCCCCTGCAAAAAATACCATTATTTCAAAATATTTACAGTATTGCAAAATACCTAAAAAAGGGGGCACGGGGCGGGCGTGGGGGAGTCAGTCAGTTGAGCAGCTGGCTCTTGGCTCTTGATTTTAACTCAGGTTAAAATCTTAACTCAGGTCCTGAGATCAAGCCCAGCATCTGGCTCTGTGCTCCAACACAGAGGAAGTCTGTGTTGAGATTCTCAAGGAAGTCTGCTTGAGATTCTTTCTCTGCCTCTCCCTCAGCCCCTACCCCCCAAACCCCACTCAAGCACATGTTCTCTCTCTTTCTCTAAAATAAATAAATAAGTCTCCAAAACAAAACAAAACAAACAAAAAAACCTAAAAAGTACTTTTAAATTGTTTTAAGTTTTGAAATTGAAATAATTAGCAAGTCAGTTCTGAAACAGTCAATAGATACATCAAAATTATAAAGTTTTCTCTAAAATACTATCGTGTAAATAACTTGCCCTCTGTAATATAAAATGTGCCAACTTCTGACCTGTGAACTGAAATGGCCTGAGAGGATAAGACTTCTCCACAGTTAATCATCCTGCCCCATCTATGCCTACTGCCAGACGCATTTCTAAAGGTGATTTTTAACTGTTCCTTTCTTTCCTCCCTATCTGGCTATTTATAATAAAAAATAAGGAATGCGTCAAGTTTGCACTATTTCCCTAATTCTAGAAGCAACCTTTGTTCTTATCATCTGGAGACTCTCAATCCAGAAATTGCCCCTGAGCAAATGTACGGACAGAAACAGAGAGGCTAAGAGATTCAAACAGAAAGAACAGTAGTTCAAATGAGATCACACTTTCTATTTTAAAATTACTTCAATCCACTTGAATTTAACATAAGAGAATTAAGTAAAACCAAAGAAACTATAATTTAAACACCTATTATTTGTCAGCATATAATTTTTGTTCCTAAGAGATTCTTTTGAAGTTTGGGGGGAAAAAATCTTAAAATATTAAGAGACAGAAATCATTTTTTCAAAAAGAAAAACAAAACCTCATGACTTAAATTTAGGCCTGACCTTGAACCTCTACCATAAAAGATGAGAAAAATTAGCATTAAAAATACTAACAATTGGGGCCCCTGGGTGGCTCAGTGGGTTAAGCTGCTGCCTTCTGCTCAGGTCATGATCCCAGGGTCCTGGGATCCAGCCCTGCCTCAGGCTCTCTACTCAGTGGAAACCCTGTTTCTCCCTCTCCCATTCCCTCTAATTGTGTTCCTGCTTTCACTGTCTCTGTGCGTCAAATAAATTAATAAATTCTTTTAAAAAAAAATTAAAATCATTACTTTCTCTTTAAAAGAAAAAAAAATTCCTATCTCTTCTCCCCCTACCTTGTAATATTTACTTGTTAATTACAAGGCTTATATTTGTTGTGCTGGAAGAAAAAAAAAACCCACAGTTATTTAATATTATGTAACTGTGATATGCACATTCAATATATAAATAATTATATCTCAGTATATTCAATGCCCAGCATGGGTCTGCCATCCTGAGTTTTTAAATTTGCTCTGTATCATTTTCACTAGGACATTACTGTCCAGTTTTTTTATTTTTTCCAACCAAGATTCATGAATACCTTATTGTTAGACTTCTTATTTACTTGAAAATGTCTGCCCACTGCTTTCATACTTGGAAGAAATTTTGGTTGGGTGTTAAAAATACTGGGACACAATGCCTTCCCTTAGAATTTTATAGACAGTAATCCCCTATCTTCTCACTAAGACTTAATGGAGAAATCTGAGGCCAACATTACTTTTCGCCCATAAAGGTGACTTGTGTTCTTTGCTTGGACATCCATAAAATTTTTTATCTTGATGTTCGATAACTTCATGATAGTATGTAAGTTTCCCCTGGGACATGGTATGCATTTTACTAGCTGTAGAACATACATTCCATGAGAATAGTCACCTTTTCTATCTTTTCCAATACTTTGCTCCCAGTGCCTAGAATGGTACCTGACAAAAACTAGCCATTTAATTAATATCTTTTAATAAAACAGTAATGCAAGTATTTATTTCAGAAAACTTTTCTTCTAGTATATCTTTAATTATTTTTAATACTTCATTTACCTTTTTCTTCTTTAGAACCAGTAATTATGCATACATATAAACTCCCCAATATATCTTCCATATTTACTGACCTTATTATAATCTTAATATTTACACATATTTTATATACTCTGACCTACCACAACCCTGATTGCATATATTTTTCAGTTCTATGTTTCTCTGTTGCTTTTAATGTAGTTCCCAACTTAAAACATTTCAGGGATTTTTTTTTTCCTTCTATATTTTTCCTGTTTAACTGCCTATTCAATCATTCTACCTAGATATCAGGAAGGAACTGAAAACTCCACACGCCCCAAACCTAATTTATAATCTTCCCAGAATCCTAGCGCACCTCTTTCCATAAATAACACCATCTATCCAATTTTATTAGGTTTAACTTTAAAATTATTTTAGGATAATCTTCTTTTATCACCCCATCTCAATCATTAAGCTAACTCCTATTCCAGGAAGTCCTTCCTATAAAACATGTCTTCAATTTTTCTACTTCTCTCCATCTGTTCTGCCACCAAATCATCTTCACCATCAATATCTCTTGCTTGGATGTAGGAAGCAACTGGACTTGTGGACACTATAGTACAGGGTTTACATTTTGTCAAAATAAAAAGTTGGGAACATCAGTAACTAAGTGTTTTACAAAGTTTATCCCTTAGTCCTTCCAACCTTCTGAGGCAAGCAGGGTAAACCATTTTGCACATGGATAAACTGAGAAGTTTCTCAAAGTCACAGAGCTAATAAATGATGGAGCTTAGATTCAAGCAGAATTGAGTTTGAAGCTACAAAGGTGCCTGGTTGCCTCAGTCAGTTAAGCATCTGACTCTTGATTTCAGCTCAGATCATGGTCTCAGGGTTGTGAGAGTGAGCCCCACATTGGGCTCTACACTTAAGATTCTCCCTCTCCCTCTGCTCTGAATCCCTCCCCCATCTCTCCCTCCCTCTCTCCCTCTCTACGGAAAAAAAAAAAAATCCATATTATGTTGCCTCTCAATGAAACCATAAATAATAATGATGAATTCAAAATGCAGAAAGAAGAGGTGAAAGTCAAGGATGTTGTTTTGGTAAATAACTATTTCTGAAGATAGGAAAAAGATTCAGTGAAGGTACCAAAGGGGAGAAAAGAACCATTTTTAGTTTTCAGAATCAGAGGAAGGTCTCTTGAAACACATAATAAGTGCCATTCTTTCGTAGTGATTAGAATGGACTTTAGTTTGCAAAGCATCCAGGCATGGTGACTGCATAATATGAAAGCAAGTGTAGCACATATATGTTCTTTGTTTCAAGAAATTTGCCCATGGAAAGATGAACAGAGGGCAAAAAAAATAATAATAATAAAAAGGAATTGCTACGAGAGGAGAGGCATTTATATGTTCACGTCCGTGTGGAAAAGACTGCAGGTCCAACGAACTCCTATCTCAGCCATCTGAACAAATCACTTAGTCTAAGCCCTGTTTACCTGTTTGGAAAATGACATTCAAAACACCCACCCCAACTATCTCACAATTATAAGGTTTATGTGAATAGTATTTGTGAAAACTCAGCAGTGCTGTGCAATTATAAAGTATTTTCATTACAAAACACATATAAATATCAATATTTTTTCACAAACATAAAAGAAGCAACTTAATATACAGGCTTCTACTCTGTGCAAGTTCTCTAATAAGACTATGATATGTATGTGCTACTGAAAAAAGGGTCTTCAGTTGAATTTCTAAAGTAAATAAAGTCAATTTCTACATAGTAAACTAAATTAGTTGTGTCATGTAGCCAGTTTAATTTGGTTCGAAATACATTTAAAACCAGCAAGCAATCTGTAATTTGGTCATGTATTTTTTTATGTCACAGTTATTGATGGAATGCCAGTTAATGTCTACAATAGGGACAAACAATTGACAAATTCATTAATCAGAATTCCATTAGCACATCAGTGGTTGAATCCAACAAAAAAAAAAATCAGCCTTTATTAGTATCAGTCAGCATGTAGGCTTGAATTTCCTCATGTGTAATTAATTTTAACAATGTTTAATTTTGCATCAACGATGAAACATCAGTTGTACCCAACATCTAAATATAGTATTGTGCTTTAACTTAAAAATGATGACTATTTTTACCTAGGGAAAAAAAATCATTTTACCAAAAATGATGTGCCTTATAAGTGTGGAGCAGAATATGATTTTCAGAATATAGTCATTAGCCTTCACAGCCACTATTTAGCCTTAAATAGTTCTCTAACTAGATATGCCCTTTTAGATATTCAATATATGTCCTAGATATTCAAGAAGTAAAATAATTGAGTCATTAAAAGTATAATCTCTGGAATACAGCAGTCATAGCTTCAAATCCTGGCTCTACCACCTAGTAGCTATAAAGACTTGGGAAAAGTATATAACTTCTCTGAGTTTCCTTATTTGTAAATAAAAATGATGATGATGATGATGATAATTACCACCTCATATTGTTGTGAGGGTTGGGTGATTTGAAGATTTGTTTAAATATTAGCTATTTTTTTTTCATAGTTACACAGTAAAATGGGACTCCGGAGGCCAGGATTATTGGTCAAGATTAGATATGCAGGAATTTTATCAAAGAGTTTCTCAGGAACAATGCCTGGGGGGAGAAGTTGAGCTGCAGTCTTTGCAACAAAGGCCTACACTAGTCCTATAGTGAATTCTAAAACTGGGACGGCCCATCAAAGTTGTTCCAAATTAGGGTAAAGGACCAAGATTTCTGTTTAAAATATTTATTTGTTTGTTTGTTTGAGAGAGACCCAGCACATGAGGGGGAGGTATGAGAGCATCTTAAGCAGACTCTGCATAAGAGCAGAGCCTGACAGGAGCTGGATCCCATGACCCTGAGATCTGGATGTGAGCCGAAACCAAGAGTGACACCTAACTGATGCACCACTCAGGCACCCCAAGGACTAAGATTTTATACCTCAACTAGAGCAGATACTGGATTCAGACTGCCCACAAAACTGAGATGTGATCTTGGTCAAGAGTTTCTTTAGCTGAGGGCAATTCTTAGAAAGGGATTCATCTGAAACCTTTTAGTCACCAATATTTCTTACAGCTTGGGAATAAGGGCCTTGGTCCTAAAGAGAAACCTGGGAGACACACCCCAGCACCCACTGTTGCAAGTTACCTAAACTTTTCACTAGTAAATAAGCTGTAGTATACTAAAGCACTATTCAGATCAAGGGAAGATCATTTTAAATTACAGAACACATGCTGAAATATTCTTAAATATATTTGATTATTTTAACAGATTCTCACTTAAGGTAGAAACAAGAGTTCACGATCTTAAAGTCTTTTCACAATTAAGGAAGTGTGGAGTGTGTGTGTGTGTGTGTGTTTATCTGAATATATATACATATATATATATTTTTTTTTTTTTTGAAACTGCTATCTCTAAAAAGAAATCTACCAGGAAAATAGTCATTAAGATTATAGGATATTTATAGTCATTGAGATTATAGAATATATATATATGATATAATTATAGGTTATATATAGGTTATATATAATATGTTATATATAAAGATTATAGGATATACATATATATATATATGATATAATCTTAGGATATAGGATATATATTCTATAATCTTAATGACTCTTGTTGGGCCCCCCAATAATGGGTCGATGGTCAAAGGAGTGAGACTGATACAAAGCGAAGGTCAAGCAAAGCTTTATTTCACACCAAGCATCAGGAATCAAACTGACTAGCCAGGGCCATCTCTTGCAAAGAGGCAACAACCCTCTGCCTTACCTACTAGCTTTTAAGGGCAAAGGCCATGGGGTTGGGCCTGGCCACACACAGGTGGCCAATGAGATTGTAACACAGAGAAAGCTGCACAGTCCTGCTAGGTCACACATAAGTGACCAATTGAATTACAATTTACTCTATAGTAGATAGTAGCCTATCACCTTGGTCAAATTCCTTTTGGGTGCCCAAAAGGCACCTAAAGGGTGGGGCCCATACTCATTGGTAACTAGGAGACAGTACGCAGCCCCCACTGATTGAATGCCTCCACCTGGCCTGACCCACCCTAGTATTTGGACTTTGTTACATGGGACTGGTTTCCGGGACTTGTTTTTAAATAAGTTCTCTGAAGGGGAGGGGGGCAGGGTCAGGATGGAGCTGCTCTGGCTAAATAGGCCCTTATACTCTTACTTACCTAGTAGACTTCTTTTTAGAGATAGCAGTTTCAAATTTTAACCCAATGCAGGTAAAATTATTATATACTCAGCCCTACTGGAGACTATTTCAATAAAGTTTCATTGTTTTCTCATCACAGACAAAAGTGCTTCAAGTACTTTGCCTGAAATGAAAGAGAACATTTGCTCCTTAGCTAGTAGGAGAAAACTTCCTGGAGAAGGTTACATTTAGCAATGGGAAAAGTGGAACTTGCAGAGATGCAGAAGTCCTTAACACAGATGTAAATAGAGTGAATTTAAAAAATTCTGAGATGGATAATCAGGCACATGGGAGAATGAGTCAGTATGCCTCAGTGGCTATTTTGGGAAAGCCTGATTAAGAGATTTAAACCAAGAGTTTTGTTCTTATGCCTAAGGTAATTAGAGTTTTCAACAGGAATGTAAAAAATGTTGTGGTGAAAGCAATGTTCAGACAAAAGAAATGTGATGATAGCGTTCAATATTGATGATAGGAGAGTACACTGGGGCTTGGAACTTGACGTAAGCGAGGATAGAAGCATTCCATTAAAAATGACCAATTCACAAGCTTTCGATATACCCTATGAAAATCAAGAAAAACAAGATATACGAAAGTGCTCTATATTTAAATTCAGACTCACTATGAAGGATATTAAATTAGGAGAAGTCAAAATTATTTAACTTTTCTCAGGGAAAAAAAAAAAAGTAGTTGAGAATGAAAGATTCCCAAACCAAAAGTGAAATAAAGTTGAGATTTTTTTTTTTTTGTCTACACAACTGCAGTTATTTTTGCATTGAATGGAGAAGGAGAAAACTAGGAGACATAATTGTAGCTCAAATACTAAAAAATCCAGCAATTCAGAAGAATACACAGAATCTTAAGTCATAAAATTTTAAAACAAAAAGTGACTAAATTCATGTAGGAAAAAGGATTCTAAACTACCTTTTTAAAGATTTTTTTCAGTTACTTAATTAATTAATTTATTTTAGAGACAGAGCACATAAGCTGGAAGGGGCAGGAGAGAGAATCCCAAGCAGGCTCCACGCTCAGCTCCAACTGAGACACCCAGGCATCCCTAAACTACTTTTAATCGCATAATATTTTCTGGAAAAATGAATGAGCTCTTTTTCAGCATATATATGTGTATATATATACATATATGTGTGTATATATATGAGATAAATGCATATTTGTATATCTGTATATAAGTACATATGTATATCTCTTATCTCTATATGAGATAAATGCACATATATATGAGATAAATGCTTATCTGTATATATGATAATGCAGTTATCATGCTTGAAGTAATGAACAATGGCAGGGATTCCAAAGAACTACTGTTCAGGTTTATCTTCTTATTTTTGGAATAAAATTTAATAACCCCTGTTCTAACTCAATAGTGTACCACTTATATATAAAGAGAAAGCTAAGAAGATCAACTAACTTACATAAAGTTGAAAAGAAAATGTATGGCAAAGCTAGGACTAGGAGCAAGTACTAAACAACTTCATACAAAATGTTCTTGCCTACATACAACTTGTCTTCATACAAAATGTTCCTAGACAAGATCTTACTGTCATTGAAGGGGAAATATTAACCATATATGAAACAATATAACATAATTTTAAAATGGTAAATGTTAGTAAAATATAAAAGCCTAGAAACATTGTTTATATTTTCTAGTAACATTTAAATTTGTCAGAAAATATCTACCAAAAACATTCAAAATGCCTTTCACTCAGCAATTGCACTTTTAGAAGTTTATACTTAAACAAAGGTTTATAGAAATTCAAGTACAATGATGCTCACTCACTGCATGCCATGTGAAATAGCTAATGACTAGGAATAGGCTTTATGCCTCTAATAGGGGTATAAATTTAAAATATATTATATCCTTAAAATCAAATACTATCCAAACATTAGAAAAATGGAGGTACATTTATTTGAGTTATATAGAAAGACTACAAAATATATTATTGAAGGCTTCTGTTCTTTGAGATTTGATGGGCTAAATATTCTGAAAGATCCCTATGTTACCAAACAACTAGATGCTCTGTAAAACATTCTGCACGGATAGACACCCAGGAAGTAAGAAATTTCCAAAGAGAAGAAATAATCCTATGAGCTGAAACCTGATTGGTGATTGGGATACAAAAGACAGGCATACCAGATGGATATATGCTATTAATACCACAATCAAGAGGCAAATGCCTTAATCTGAAGGTCAAAAGTATAAATCTGAGAATGCTGGATTGAACTAGAGATCCTAGAAGGGAGTGAAGTAGAACCAGGTTAGGAATAATTCTAGGCTTCTGCAAAAAAAAAAATACAAACCATTTATGTAGGAGAAAATTTATAAATTCAACCTTTACATTTTCCACCAATTAAAAGCAATAAAATATGATATCACAAACATCACAGTATGTAATTTTTAAAAATGTATTACAAATATCAAGCAGATTTGAATAAGAAAAGAAATGAACATATTTTATAAAAGTTCTATTCATATCCCATATCTCAACAATTGGGTGAAGGGTAGAAAAACATTTTAGGGTGCCTGGGTGGCTCAGTGGGTTAAGCTGCTGCCTTCGGCTCAGGTCATGATCTCAGGGTCCTGGAATCAAGTTCCACATTGGGCTCTCTGCTCAGCGGGGAGCCTGCTTCCCTCTCTCTCTCTCTCTGTCTGCCTGTATGTCTACTTGTGATCTCTCTCTGTCAAATAAATAAATATTTTTTAAAAAAGAAAAAGAAAAAGAAAAACATCCTAGATTGCACCACACGCAATTAGTTTAAGGCCAAATTATATCCAGTGTTGTGGGCTGAATTTTTTTCCCCTCTCCCTTCACATTCATATGTTGAAGCCCGAAACCCAGTACCTCAGATATGACTATATTTAGAGATAGGGGCTTTAAAGAGAAGATTATGTTAAAATAATAAGGTTGTTAAGGTGGGCCTAATTCAATCTGATCAGTGTCCTTGTAGGAAGAAACTATTAGGATATACAAAGAAACACCAGAGATGTATGTGCCCAGAGGACAACCAACTGAAAGAGTAGCAACAGGGTAGCCATCTGGTAGCCAAGGAGAGAGGCCTCATAAGAAACCAATCCTAATAACACCCTGACCTTGGACTTCTAGCCTCTATAACTATGAGAAAAACAAAACAAAACAGAACATTTAGTTATTTAAGCACCGTCCCCAATCTATGGGATTTTAACAGCTCTAGCAAACTAACATACCAGCCCCCCATTATACGTTGAAGTCCTAATTCCTAGCACTTGTTAATGTGACTTATTTGGAAATAGGCGCTTAGCAGATATAATCAACTTAAGATAAGGTGATACTGGATTAAGATAGGTTCTAAATCCAATCACCTCTATCCCTCTAAGAAGACCATATAAAGAAACAGAAACACAAATAAAAGAATGTCATGTGAAGGGTGTAGAGAGTGAAGTAATTAATCCATAAGCTAAAGAATGCCAAGGATTTCTGGCTACCACCAGAAGCTAGAAGAAAGACATAGAAGAGATTCTCCACTAGAGTCTTCAAAAGGAATCAACCCTGCTAACACCTTGATTTCCAATTTCTAATGTCCAGAGCTTTGAGATAATAAATTTCTATTGTTCTAAGCAATCCAGGAGCCCTAGGAAAGTATGATACCCCTACAGCTGAAGGAGGATCACTGAGAAAACCACAGTCAAAGACCTAAAAATACAACACATGCCTATGACTGAGGCTGAAACAGAACCTCAGAAAGCACTGCATCACATACCCCACCCGACCCCACTCCCACACAATTGGGAAAGGAAGAACCAAGTAAAAAGTAGTTAATAGTACTGTACTGCTGGAGAAGAGGCAAGAGCATAAACTCTCTGAGCTACAATTTTGACAGAGAATGTCAAAAGCTGAATGTAGAACAAATACATTGAGGAAAATCCTCCATCAACTCAATCCCCACCTTAAGCACAAAGTAATACAAAAAAATTGGAAAACTTAGGAACACTATGGAAATTATACCAAGAAGAAAATGCAAACCTATCTCAACTCCTAAATAGGCTTACAAGGTCTAGCAATAAGAAGCAGACCCATTTGCAAATTTTAATATTACTAACCTCAATCTCTAGTACCCCACACGATATGTATAGTTTCAACCAAAATTATTACAAGACACACAAAGAAGAAAAAATAAGATATACAATGTCAAGAATAAAAACATTTATCAGTACCAGATTCAGATGTGCAAAATGCTCAAACTATCAGAAAGGATTTGATATAACTATGATTAATATGTTGACCCTTTAAAAAAAAACTATTTACCAGCAAAATAAGTTTATTCAAGAATAGCAGAAAAATTCCCACTAGGGACAAGCAAACTATGCTGAAAAATAAGCAAGTCTAGAGAACAGGGGTGAGGCGTTTGCTTTTATGGTGGAAAGAAGGACACTGAGAAGGACTACTTTGTTGAGATCTCATTGACTGGGCTGTTGCTAGGCAAGGAGAAAGTCTTTCTTCCTCCTGCTTGGGTATGTAAAATAAGCATCCTCCTATTGGGGAATACATGGTATGTTCCTTATAGCAAGTGATAGGGCATGAGAGTTTCATTCTTCTACATATAGCTGTATGTAGCAATTTGTAGCTACATATTTTCCCAGCACCATTTATTGAAGAGACTGTCTTTTTTCCACTGTATATTTTTTCCTGCTTTGTCAAAGATTATTTGACAATAGAGTTGAGGTTCCACCTGTGGGCTCTATAATCTGTTATACTGGTCTATGTGTCTGTTTTATGCCAGTACCATGCTGTCTTGGTGATCACAGCTTCGTAGTAAAGCTTGAAATCAGGTAACATGACGCCCCTAGTTTTGTTTTTCTTTTTCAACATTTCCTTAGCAATTCGGGGTCTCTTCTGATTCCATACAAATCTTAGGATTATTTGCTCCAGCTCTTTGAAAAATACCAGTGGAATTTTGATCGGAATGGCATTAAAAGTATAGATTGCTCTAGGCAGTATAGACATTTTAACAATGTTTATTCTTCTGATCCAAGGACATGGAATGGTCTTCCATCTTTTTGTATCTTCTTCTATTTCTTTCATGAGTGTTCTGTACTTCCTCGAGTACAGATCCTTTACTACTTTGGTTAGGTTTATTCCTGGGTATCTTATGGTTCTTGGTGCTATGGTAAATGGAATCAATTCTCTAATTTCCCTTTCTGTATTTTCGTTGTTAGTGTATAAGAAAGCCACTGATTTCTGTACATTGACTTTGTACAGAATTGCTATATGAGTTCTAGTAGTCTGGGGGTGGAGTCTTTTGGGTTTTCCATCTAAAGAATCATGTCATCTGCAAAGAGAGAGAGTTTGACTACTTCATTGCCAATTTGGATACCTTTTATTTCTCTTTGTTGTCTGATTGCTGTTGCTAGGACTTCTAATACTATGTTGAACAAGAGTGGTGAGAGTGGGCATCCTTGTCGTGTTCCTGATCTCAACGGGAAGGCTGTGAGCTTTTTCCCATTGAGGATGATATTTGCTGTGGGTTTTTCATAGATAGATTTTATGACGTTCAGGAATGTTCCCTCTATCCCTATACTTTGAAGCGTTTTAATCAGGAACAGATGCTGGATTTTGTCAAATGCTTCTTCTGCATCAATTGAGAGGACCATGTGGTTCTTCTCTCTTCTCTTATTGATTTGTTCTATCACACTGATTGATTGGCGAATGTTGAACCATCCTTGTAACCCAGGGATGAATCCCACCTGGTCATGGTGGATAATCTTTTTAATGTGATGTTGGATCCTATTTGCTAGGATCTTGTTGAGAATATTAGCATCCATATTCATCAGTGATATTGGTCTGAAATTATCCTTTTGGTGTGGTCTTTGCCTGGTTTAGGGATCAGTGTAATGCTGCCGAGGCCTATTTTTGAAAAGCTACTAAAACTTTTAAGTCACTTAAGGTTTCATATACAAAATCTATATACAAAATCAATAGTATTTCTATACACTAGCAATGAACAATTGGAAATTGAAATTTTAAAAGTACCATTGATAATAGCATTAAATACTATTAAATACTTAATATTTAATACTATTTAAGTCTAACAAAATAGATTTAAGTCTAACAAAATATGTGCAAGATCTATATGCTGAAAACTATGTAACACTGATAAAAGAAATTTTAAAAGATGTAAATAAATGAATAAACAAGCCACTTTTATTGGACTGCATGGAAGCCTCAATATGGTTAACATAACATTTCTCACCAAATTGCTCTATAAATTCAATTTAATTTCAATCAACATTCCAGCAAGTTTCTTGTAGAAACAGATAAGCTAATTCCATAACTCATATGGAAAGTCAAAGAACTGAATAACCAAGGTAAGTCTTTAAGTACTACCCTGAATTCAAGACTCTTTTAAAAGCATGAGGACAAAAAAAATAAAAAAAATAAAAAATAAAATAAAAGCATGAGGACCATATGGTATTAGTAAAAGAGTAGGCACATAAATTAATGTTTGATTTTTAAGGATAATGCAGAAGTAGATCTCACATATGTGTTCATACATGTGAACATGTTGAAAATTGTCAATTTTCAACAAAGATTCAAAGACAATTCAATTGAGAAAGAATAGTCTTATCAATAAATGTTGCTGAAATAATTGGTTATCCAAATGCAAAAAAATGTGAATTCTGATCCCTACCTCACACAATACACTAAAATTAATTGAAAATGGATGACTGACCTAATTGTAAAATCTGCAACTATAAAACTCCTAAAAAAAAAAAAAAAAGGATCAAGAATCTTTGTGACTCTGGAGTAGGCATTAATTTATTTATTAATTTAATTATCATAAAAACTGCAAAGCATGAACCATAAAAGAAAAAAATGATACAGGGTATAGCAAAATTAAGAACTTCTGCTCTTCTAAAGGCTCTATTAAGAGAATAAAAGGACAAGTTATAGACCAAAAGAAAATATTTGAAAATTATAAAAAAGTTTTGCATCTGTGCATAAAAATTCTCAAAGCTCAATGAGAAAATAAACAACTCATTTTCAAAAGGGCAAAACACTCAGACAATTCACCAATGATAGAGGATATATAAATGTGTGTGTGTGTGTGTGTGTGTGTGGCAACTAAGCCATATATATATATATATATATATATATATATGAGATCCAACATCATTCATCATTCAGAAAATGTAAAATAAAACCCAATGCAATACCACAAAGAAAAGAATGGCTAAATCTGAAAAAAATAAAAATAAATTACTAACAATATTAAGTGCAAAGGAAGATGAAGAGTATTGATAAATTCCCTATGGAAATATAAAATGTATGGCCCTTTTGGAAATACTGGCTTAATACAAAGTTTCCTACAAAGTTAAATATACACTTGCCCTATGACCCAGAAATCTCACTTTTTGGTATTTACTTAGGTAAAATAAAAATTTATGTTCACACAAAAACATATATACAAAGATTTATACCTAATAAATTTTTATTGCCAAAAACGGGAATCATCCCAAAATGTTTTTCAGCTGTGAATCAATAAATTATAGTAAGTACATAGCTATGAGAGAATGCTATTTAATTATAAAAAATGAATTTCCGGGTCGCCTGGCTGGCTCAGTTGGTTAAGCCGCTCCTTCAACTCGGATCATGATCCCAGGGTCCTGTGACCAAGACCCACATTGGGCTCCTTGCTCAGCAGGGAGCCTGCTTCTCCCCCGCCTGCCATTCCCCTTGCTTGTGCTTGCTCTCGGTCTCTCTCTCTCCCTCACTCTGTATCAAATAAATAAATAAAATCTTCAAAAAAAAAAAATGACTACC
Source organism: Mustela nigripes (assembly GCF_022355385.1). Classification (NCBI taxonomy): domain Eukaryota; kingdom Metazoa; phylum Chordata; class Mammalia; order Carnivora; family Mustelidae; genus Mustela; species Mustela nigripes. The sequence goes on from NC_081565.1 coordinate 45,362,393, forward strand.
GATACATACAAAAACACGTATGAATCTCAAATGCATTATGTAGAGTGAAAGAAAGACTCAAAAGAAAGACCACATAATGTGTGATTGCACTTATATGGCATTCTGGAAAGGGCAAAACTATTGAGAAAGAAAACAGATCACAGAGGTTGCCAAGGGCTGGGTGTGGGAAAGGGACTGACTACAAAAGAGCATTTCAGAGGTGACAGAACTGTTCTGTATCTTGATTGTGATGGCGTAACCATTTGTCAAAACCCACAGAATTGTACACCACAATGGATGAAATTTACTCTATGTACATCATACTAAATTTTAAATCATACTCAAAATAAAAAGAATATACACTTAGATGATTAAAAACATTTTAGAAAAGGAAATGATAAAATTCAGGTTACTGGGTATCTATAGGTAGGAGAAAATGGACAAGATAAGAAAGAAACATAACCATGTAAGTAATGGTTTAGGTTTAATTGGGTGGTGGATTCACTAGTGTCAGTTATTGTTATGCTGCATTACTTACATAACTGTAATACCCATATTCTTTTACATTTGACAGAACAAAAGGATTTAACTCAAATGAAAAATAACCAAAAAAGACACAGAAAATGAGGTGGACATCACCTATTCCTTGATGACAGAATATTAGGTTAAAGGGTGTGTACATTTTAAATGTTCAGGATATACATTAGCACATTTATTTATCTAACAAGTTTCTTTCCTATAAAAATTAATACATTTGTGCATTTCTAAAAATGACTTAACACTTTATTCTAACTCCTAATTTAGAAAGCTTTAATTTCTGAAAACAAAATACTCTTTCTCATATCTTTTTGGTTCCATCACTTCCATTTTGAATTTCAACAAATCCAGTGCAATTTCAATATCATGTGCTGTTAAAGCGTTCCTAAAACTTAACAGTCTTCTTCTGAGGTACGTACGTGAATTGCATACATAATACTGGGTATCTTTACACAGTTACACCAACTCAAGAATTATGATCGTTCATTCATCACATATATATTTTAAAAGAAGAACCCACCCTGCTCAATCATGCAAGAATTCACGGCGGGATCTCCAACCCTCCAAGTCTTTTAGACTAAATATTTCATATACTCTTTAGTAAGGGTATTACAAATGTGAATCACCTTCTCCTTAATTGTCAATATATGACTGCTAAAGATATGCAGACAATTGACGTACTGCTCTGCTACTTGCTGCTCAGAGGGTTAGAAGTGCAGCTGTCACCCAGATACTGGTGATCAGATCAGGGGAGCAATCAGGCCAGGCATGCACAGATTCCATTATCCTCTCAGCCTTCACCCTAATCCTGCCATCCCACTGAGAAGGGCTGTCAGAGGAAGATTCTGCAAGCACCCCAGCTGCAAGTTTTCCGTTAGTTCTCAGTAGCAGCCATCAGCAACACTCCACCATGGAGTCTCATGGGAAAAGCTGGTCCTCAGCTTTCATCTACAGATATTAAATCAAGCAGTTGTGTTCGGTTTGGTTTTTTAAGTCTTTGCGAATCTTCCCTCCCTCCCCTTCCCAACCCTCTATCCTTAATGTGGCTTATTTATATTTTTAAAAGCTTTGCAGGCAGACTTTCCAGTTTTTATCATGGACTAAAATCCATCTGAGTTAAAATCGTTCAAGACTTTATGCATGATGGAGAGAAAGGGACTGTGCAAATTAATGCATTCATTCCAGATTGTATACAGCTCGAGGGATTGCAAAATTATTGCATCAGCTTGACTGTGATGCTTTGTTCATTTAAAAAAAATAAATCTTTATGCTCTGGTATCACCCTACTTTAAAATACTATTACAGTTTCCTAGTGGCTACATAGTCAAAGGGACTGTGTAGTTTCATTTAATGTCTTTGACTCTTCAGAGATCTGCATACCCTACCCGTCTCCATTACCTCAGGAATTATGATTGGATTTAACCTTCTGCTCATTGAATTAGTGTCAGCTATCATTCTTAGTGTACATTTGTTAAATTCAATCTCTCCTATAGGGGAATGCCGGGCAGAGAAAGGATAAGTGCATTAGTGAGAGAGGGAAGACTGCAGAAATTGGGACTTAGAATCACTGTGCCGATAAAGAGAACTAAGTTCATGTTGCTGCCTCGTTTCTTTCAAGGAGGATACAATCGCAGCAGGAAGTGTAAGCCTTTATAGTCAGCCTTTCAGAGTGTAAGGAATACTAAGTGACTCGGGACTTTCTTTTCCCTAAAGTGAAGAGGTGGTTTTTTTCAAGTCAATGTTCGCGCAACTGGGAAAGCAACCATATGGAAAACCCTAAAAATTCAGGTCTTCTGTTAATCCTTAAAAAAAAAAAAAAATTACAACACAGGCAGTCACTGTGAACACTTCCCTCCAGCAAAGCGCAGCATCTCTGACTGCTGGGTCAGAAATGAGGCGATTGTATCCTGCTTAGCCACATGGCTCACAATATGGAACCACCCTGATCTGCAAAGGTCCACAGCGCAGGTTAGAGTGTGTATTCATCCTGCTTTCATAGGAAATCCCCATGTCTGTTGCAGGGCTGCATGGGAAATAAATAAACAAACAAAATACTTTAAAAATACAGCAAAACAATCCAAGCACAAACAAATCATCAATACTTTAAAAATTGATCAACAAAAGTAATACATCATATTATTAAAGTCAAAAAGGAGAAAGCTAAATAGGGTTTAATGGGGGAAAAAAATGTAAACCAACACATCTGTTAAAAAAATATCATGCTCTACCTATCAACCCTCCCAACCTTCTGACTTAAGGGGTCTCCAGAACAGAAATATCCATAAGGCCCAAAGACAGGACGGAATATGAAGGAGTGACCAAACACACAGAAACTTTATCCTCCATGCGTAGGGCCTAAAAGGAATCAAGGGGCCCAGAACATAAATTAAACAATAGGCCTAAATGAAATTTAATGTGGGCTGCCTTTCATTTCATTTCCCTTTCCTCTTGGTTTTCTAAAGAATGGGTTCCTCAGGGTGAAACTATGTGTTTTAGCTTCAGGGAGAAAAAGAGATCTTGGCATCCTAATACAATGTTTCTCTAACATTTTTTCCCCAGCTTTCCTTAATACAGTAAAACAGCCTGAACCTTTAAAAAAATAAAAGAAAATAAAATTAATTTAAAAAACAAAAAAACAAAAAAAGCCCTGCAAAGGTTTTGAGATCAGACTGCTAGAGAAATGTAGAACCACACTGCCAACATGTAAATGCAGGAAACAAGTATCTAGAGACCACGGGGAGAGGAAGGAAGGAAAGAAGCATCAGAGGTTTTATGAGGGGGAATAAGCAAAGGATAGAGGCAGGAATAAGCCAGTTTTGCTCATACCACTAAGGCAAGAAGTCATTTTTTTTTTTTCTGACTAATTTTTATGAGGGAAGGGTGGTTAGAAAAATGAAGACATCAGGGTACCTGGGTGGCTCAGCTGGTTGAGGGATGACTCTTGATTTCAGCTCAAGTCATGATCTCAGGGTCAAGCCCAGAGTCTTGCTCAGAGCTCAGTGGGGAGTCTGCTTGAGGTTTTCTCCCTCTACCCCTCCCCCCACTCATTCACACTCTCTCGCTCTTTCAAATAAGCTCTGTAAAAAATTTTTCAGTTTTTTTTTTCTCTTACTCTCTTGTTAGGAGGTTGTGAGTATAAGAAGGAGTTGTCTATCAAAGGACCTGAAGGAGATACTGTATTTCATGATGGAAGAAATAGAGTTAGGAAAAAAAAATACATATATTAAATATATATTAATACATATATAATGTATATGTTAAACTATTTAAAATATATAATACATATATTGAAAACAAATTATATATTCTAACTCTATATATTAGTATATTTATTAAATTATATATTAATTATATATCCATCATCACTAGTAAAAAAGTCTATATTTAACAAATTGCCATCACTTTTCATTTATCAAAATAGCAAATATTACTGCAAAAAGACTGGCATTGTGATAAATCCTTTGAAGGAATAAAAACTTGTATGACCCCTTTGGACGGATTTGTCAGCAAATCCGTCAAAAGACAAAAATGTGTGTGAGGCTCTAACCCAGTGAAGTTCTTCTGGGAATCCAACCTTGAAAAACAGAAAAAGCCCTATTCAAAAAAGATGTTCAGCACAGTATTTACTATGAATGAAATTGTGTTAGAAAATAGAGAAATCATGAAATAAATCCATATTGTAGTATATGCTACAGTCATGAAAATATTAAGTGTTCATGCAGATTGTAATATTTTAAAAGTTTATGATATAATATTATGTAAAAAAGCAGGATATAAAATTTTATCTATGGTAGTCTCCCAACAGCTTTTTTACCTTCCTACATTAAGGAAAGGCCAGAGGAGGAAAAAACAAACTATTTACATGGATTGCCTTCTATGTATACACGCCTTTCTTTGTTCTCTTTTCTGTATTTTAAATTTCCTCTAATAAATATAAATTTTAAAATAAAAAACTCTGAGCTACAAAGCAATGCAAGGATAAAAGCTTAATTAAGATGCAGAATAAGCAGTAGTTATAAATGTAAGTCACATCAATTATGTTTTTCTGCCTGGCTTTTAAAAATTTGCACAGCTGATCCAAAAAATGTAATGGCAAATAAAGGTAAAGCAGATTTTTCATGTCAGCATTTTACTATGAAGCAAGCAGGCAGGAATCCACCTTTCTACATAAAATCCACTAGCATACCTATTATGGAAACCTTTAGGATGGGTAAGAACATAAGGAAGTAAAGTTAAATAATAATTACAGGAAAAATAAACATTAGAAAGTCACATAAAGATTGAGTGCCAACTGTGGTACAAATAGGGACTTATTTCCTACATTAATTCACACTCGGAAAAGATTTAGCAGAGCACATGTACCAAACTACTGGTAAGGCACTTTTATTATCTTATTAAATCATACCTGCAAGATAGGCATTATCCCCTTTTAACAGATGAGAAAACTGAGAGTCAGACAGATAAAAGAATTTGTTGAAGGTCACAATGAATTCTTGGGTTAGAAAACTCTTGTCATTTTTCTCTGAATCAAAGCTCGGGAGACCAGGGTAGAGGAGAAGGCCTGAATCCCGTCTCCAGTATTTGAGCACGAAGAGTTGAAAACAGGATGACAAATCCTTAATAACCCCTCAAGCCTCAAATTAGACTAAAGCTGAAAATGTTTTTTAACTCCTGCATGCAAGAGACAAGAGTCCAACAAACATATAGAAGATATCCAATAACTTAAAAAAAAAAAAAAGAAAACACATAAAATTCAGTATGTATTTGACACCCAAACCTGAGAATTCTGCTACATAGCTGCATATTTAAATACTGGAGTTTTATTTTTTTTTTAAGATTTTATTTATTTATTTGACAGAGAGAGAGATCACAAGTAGGCAGAGAGAGAGGAGGAAGCAGACTCCCCACGGAGCAGAAAGCCCAATGCAGGGCTCGATTGCAGGACCCCGAGATCATTACCTGAGCCGAAGGCAGAGGCCCAACCCACTGAGCCATCCAGGTGCCCCTTAAATACTGGAGTTTTAGATGTAATCCTTTATCTTGGGAATCCCTTTCCCAGTCTAGTCAAGGAACTTCTTGCTTCTTAACTACAGACCTAAAACGAACCCAGAATCTTGCAGGATCGTGTGATCAGCATCTTTTGTGTCTTGTGTCAAGCAGAGGGGATCATAGGTATAGCCTAATAGTCAGAGAAAGTGTATGATCCTACCCCAGGCCCAGGTTCATGGGTGTTCAGAGCTTGGTTTAATGCTCTTCATAACATTCTTCAGAATTTTATCTTTTAAATTGTATATTGTTAAGTGAAGTCCACTGGGACAACCAAGCATGTGCCTGAAGAGAAGAGACAAGTGCCATCTGGGTGTCTGCCATTCCTTGGCACCCCCTCACATATGCAGTTCAGACACCCCCTGAGCACAGAAATCTGGTGGATCCTCAATGCATGGGAACTCATCAAGACACAAAGTCAGTACTAAGAAAGAGTGTCCCATTTATGACTGAGTGAGCAGAGGCACTGACAGCCTCCAGAGGCCATGCTCTCCATTCAAATCAGAACTGGATTCAACTGCAGAGATGGCAAAAGCAGGCAATTGTTCTAAAAAACATGAATGACCCAGGAACCCTATTTACCCTGTCTTCCTAGTGTTACCTCCCCATATTAGCCAGCCTCTTATATTGAAAATGATGATCTAGAAGGAAAGCAAAGTACGACAACCCACAAATCCTTTTCCTTCCAGGCCTTCCTCACTCATCTGTAAGCCCAAGGTTGAGACTGTTGGCAGAAAGTGTGTTTATTAAGGAGTAAAACACAAATTGAGTTAGCTTTCATGCAGGGTATCCACCCTTCTGGTAAGAAAGGAATACATATGCATGTATGAGCTACAAAATACAAATTGCACAATTTGTGTGATTTCACATGAGTTAAATGTTCTCAAATTACTTTTTTTTTTTAAGATTTATTTATTTGAGAGAGAGAGAGAGTGCATGCAGAGGGGAGGGGCAGAGAGAGAGGGAGAGAGAGTTAAACAGACTCCACGCTGAGCATGGGCTTCTACACAGGGCTCACAACCCTGGGACCACAATCCGAGCCAAAACCAAGAGCCGGACACTCAACTGACTGCACCACTCGGGTGCCCCTCAACTCACATTTATAACCGGCATTATGCAACAAAAAGATAAACGATAAAATTTAGGCCAATAATTAAAATTTTCTATTTGTCTTTTCTTAGAAAGACATGAAATAGCAAATAAAAAAAAAAAACCACTGTGACAAATCAAGAAAGAGACCATGGGAGAAGAAAAAAGCTTTGCATCTTAGTACCTTTAATGGCATTTTTGTTCCTGCTTAATGAATAAAGAGCTCCACATTTTCTCTTTGCATCTGACCTCAAAAATTATGTTACTGGCCCTCCCTTACACCAACACAGCTTTGCCTGGAAATTCCATTAAAGAAACACATGTAAGAAAAGAGAAAACCATTTGGGGGCATACCCATAAGAAATGCACGGTTCTATTTAAAACAAAACTATTCCAGTCTTGACATTGTGTGCATTAGCAAACAGGACATGCAGATTCACACTAGAAAGATTTCACTCATTTTTTTCTTAGACAAATAGCCTTTGAGATTTTGAATGCAAAGGACAAGTGCTTTATCTTGGCAAAGGTCATTTGAAATTCGTACTCTGCACTACAATGGGCAAGTCACCTCTTGCAGCCTAATGTCTTTCCTAAAGTTAATTAATGGGCCTGCTACTTCTCCTCCATTATGTTGGCCACGGATGAAGATGTTAAATAGATTGGTTCTTGGACTGACCCCTTGAGGATGAGGACCAGTGATGTCAACCCAAGCTAATGCAGCTTAGAAGTCCTTTTTAAGCATAACTCCAATAATCTGAGCAATTACTTAACTTAACAGGAGTGTCTCTCCATTTGTAGACAGTATGTCATACAAAAAGGAAAAGTCTTCCTAAGTCAAGATAAATTACAACTGATGTCTTCCCTATTACCATTCCTCCTCTTCACCCACCCGCATGCTATCTATTAAGCCCACCTGCCTTGTCTCAGAATGAAATTAGATCCATTTGCCTTAGCTCAGAAAGAAAACAAATGAGTCTCAATGGTCTGACTTGTTTCAGTCTTCAATATAATTTGAAAAATAAAGCTGAGGCAAGACAGGATTTACCTCTGCAGAAGAGAGTGTTGAGGAAGAGAGAAAAAGCTGCATCACCCACTTCGGCACTTTTAGTCCATGCTCATGCCCCTTGGATTCTTTATGGTTTTCCTATAAGGTTCTTCTGTTCTTATTCTTTATTTGTGAGTCCTCACCCACGGGAAATTTAAACATTCGCACTGGCGAATGGGAAGGGAAGGGATTCCACTTCCAAGATAGCTTGGAATACCATTAGCTGTTATTCATACAAGAAAATACTCATTCTAGGACTGGTCTAAAGTTATCAGGCACCTAGAACAAGGGAAATAATATATCCAGTTTCCCTTAGCTCACTTTGATTTTTTTTAATGGAAAATTAACTTTTTAAGGCAAACATGAATTTATTGTAAATAGCATAGGATAGAATTCTCTAGGAGAAAGTTAAAGAATTCTTTTGTCCATACTCCTATAAATATGGTTGCTAATATTTATACGCAGTGCCATCCTTTAACTCTGTAAAATCTTTCTGCTCCCTTACTCCCACCCATCCCTCCAAGAACTGCATTTTATTTTTTTTCAAAGATTTTATTTATTTATTTGACAGAGAGAGATCACAAGTAGGTAGAGAGGCAGGTGGGGGGGTGGGGGTGGGAGAAGCAGGTTCTCTGCTGAGCAGAGAGCTAGATGCAGGGCTGGATCCCAAGACCCTGGGATCATGACCTGAGCGGAAAGGCGGAGGCTTTAACCAACTGAGCCACCCAAGTGCCCCCACGCATTGCATTTTAAATAGGTCTGACTTGCACTGAAAAAAATTACATAGGGAATAAAACAAGGAACTCTTGTTTAATTATAAAATTGACAGGCAAGAACAACATGGACCCAGTGCTTGCTGAATTATTTTAAATTTTTTCTTTCATATCAGTCATAGATGATCTTGGGTATGCAGTAACAATAACTAGCCATTTCTAGACCTGACAGATGAACTACTGGACAAAAATTTAATAAAAGACTTGCTTTCTGCCTTCCAAAGATTTTCACTATAAACATAGAGATATGATCTTTCCTTTGACTGTTATGAATAAGCTGAGAAAATGGCAGATTACTAAGATAGCTACCACATCTTCCCTGTGATAATGGCTCAAAATGAAATTAAACCTGTCAACAGTTGCAGCATATAGTGGCCCCTTTCCCATCTGCCAAAATCCCTAAACTTTTTCTTTAGTTAGGTCATCATTAAAAGAACAATGTACAGGACAATATTTCAAGCTAACAAATTACATGATATGAACATCCTCTCTCTGTTCTAACATTATTCTGACATGCTAGTGGATTTCCCTTCTGAGATATTAAAGAAGTATTTGTATGTCCTCATCTTCTAAACAGTATTATGGGTTTTGTGCTTGTGCCAGCATGTACAACTGCTGATTTTAAAAAGGGGGGGGGTGCTAAGGGTATCCCAGAACCTCATAATTAGTATTTATGCCTGTTCCTATAAACTAGTATTTAAGGTATTTTTTTAAAAAAAACCAAGTTACTAATATCTTCTTTGAAAAAAAGAAGTTTAAAAAGCCATCAATTCCTTTTAAGCCTTGAAAATCTAAATTCTTCAAGTAGCTCTTTTAACTCTTCAAAATCTAAACTCTTCCTTAAATTGTAGGAAAGTAAAATGGATAGATTAAATACTGCAAGTAATGGGAAGATTTATGGCTCATGCCTGAGAATAAGCTTATAACTCTAATGTATTTGATTTTTGTTTTTTTCTTTTTTCCTTAGGGTTCACTATTACTTCCTAATTATTTATTTTAATTTTTATTGTGGTCTAGACCACCACCATCCAACACAGCTTTCTGCAATGGTAGAAGTGTTCTATTTAAGTGCTGCCCAATGAGGTAGACACAGTCCATGTCCACATGTGGCTATTGAACAACTGAAATGGTACAGATCAGGAACTGAATTTCTCATTTTATTTAGTTTCAATTAATTTGAATTTAAATAGCTTCATGTGGCCAGGAACTACCTAACTAGCAGGGATCTAAACCAATCAACCTTCACATGGTTGGGACTACTCTGCAAGATCCTCCTAGGCTTCCGTCTCCATTTGATCACTAATAACTACTCTGAATTTTATTTTGAATTTTATTATATTATTCTGCAACAAAATAAAGCCCAGATTTAATTATGCTAAAATATGAATGTGTGTGTGTGTGTGTGTGTGTTGAAAGTTTTCTTCCATTCATATTGTGTGTGTGTGTGTGTGTGTGTTGAAAGTTTTCTCTTTGCTCAGATTTGAATTTTACGTAATGGCGGCTATAAGAATAAACCAGGCCTAATCCTTGTCAAACAGTTTGAGACAAACACATACAAAAACAACTCCAAAAAAGAGCAGTATGTTATTGTGTATGTATCTCTGTAAATTCTACAAGATGTAGGAGTAAGATTGAGAAGACATTTTTCACTAACTCCAAAATGGTTTCCTAAAGAGAACAAGACACTTACACTATGGGCAAAATTAGTCATCTAATCTCTGAATAGGGGCTGGTTTTCATTAAAAGGATAATTCCATGGTCATTTTAACAGCAATATATTATCAAGAAAAATTACACCAATAACCAAGCAGTTAATTAACAGCAAATCATTAACTTCTGAATATTGCATTTCAAATGTTTATTGGTTAAATGATGATAACAGTGTCATCTTTTTAATTTAACTTTGGGTATTACCATAAGGGTAAAAACATTCAATGTGCTTTTGAAAGTAAGTATGTAATATAAGTACAAAGCATTGTTTCAGAGACTCAGACCCAGCAAAAAAAATGGTAAAACATACCACAAATTAAAAGTACTTGACTACTGGCTAAATTTCCAGAAATCTAGAGGAAAATAAGTATAACTCAAAATAAAATTTTTAAGTTACCTAGACAATGAAGCATGCAACACTTTGTATGATCTACGAAACACCACTTCCTCTAAACAATAAAAAAGCAACCCAGGTATTAATGAAGATCTGGCAGCTTGTCTGTACAGGCTACTCAACAAGGCAGACAACCTTCAGAAAGAAGATACAAGCTGTCAGGTTCATCCAGCTATAATTGGAGTATATATTGACTTTGGTCGGCTAGCAAAGAGAGTATCAACTTACAAAGTGCTAGCTAGCTATGATGGAGATGTGATAACTGAAGATCACTGTTAAGATGTCTGCCACTTTCAGAAAGATTTGTCTTCAGAAGTTAATAAGAATTTTAAAGTGCTGCAACAATTGCATGTCAACATGAGCTATTTCTTTACTATTACACATAAATTCATATTATATTAATTTGTTTGAGCATATTCTTTCTGTCATGGAATTCAATTAAAATTGAATAATTGTTAACATATAAATCACTAGAGCCTAAAATAACTAATTTTCAAATAAAAATAAACTAAGAAGATAAGAAATGATCCACATTCAATCACATTTTGCCATCAAGCTAATTTTTCTGATGAAATATTTTCAACAAATAAAAACTTAAAATGGGGTGCTGTAATAAAATCATTAACTCCATATAAAATGATTAATGCTTCTATTATGTATATTATATATTGTTCGGGTTAAATATATATTTTATCCAATTGGTCTGCTTTCTTTAAATTAAAGCAAATCATTTCACAAAGAAATATATATTTCAGTAGTATATTGGACCATAAGTAATAGACATATTTGGAAGCATGAAATTAATAATACCTTGGTTTGATAGCCCTCAAAACTGACACAAACTATAGTCAGTCTGAATAACCTACCTACTGTTTTATAGAATCTTGTTTCAAGCTTAAAAATTAAGAGAAAGAGGGGTGCCTGGGTGGCTCAGTGGGCTAGAGCCTCTGCCTTTGGCTCAGGTCATGATCTCAGGGTGCTGGGATCCAGCCCCACATAGGGCTCTCTGCTCAGCAGGGAGCCTGCTTCCTCCTCTCTCTGCCTGCTTCTCCACCTGCTTGTGATCTCTGTCTTTTAAATAAGTAAATAAAATCTTTAAAAAATATATTTAAAAAAATTAAGAGAAAGAAAAAAAAACAATAAAATTATTTTCACTGAAGCTGCAGAACTTTGTAACCTGAAATCTTGATCAGACCCACTTAGCTGAAAGAGCATTCTCAGACCATTTAAACTAATTTAAACTAGATTTAAATATTGTATTTCTTATTGTCATTTAAATACAAGTATGAAATTTTTTAAATATTTATTTATTTATTTATTTGAGAGAGAGTGAGAGAGAAAGCTCAAGCCCGCTGGCCCATGAGGCACAGGGGGAAAAGGGTAGAGGAGAGGGAGAGACAGCATCTCCATGAGACTCCCCATTGAGCATGGAGCCAGAAGTGGAGTCAGGGCTCAGTCTCACCAAGATCATGACCTAAACTCAATCAAGAATGGACTGAGCCACCCAGGTGTCCCTAAATTCAAATATGATTTTTAAAAAGTAACTCAGAAAAAGGTAAAGGAAGCTCAGTTGTCCTGATCACATGAGCAAAACTATCTTTAGTCTAGCATTAAGAACCATCGCTTTCAGGACACCTGGGTGGCTCAGTTGGTTAAGCTGCTGACTTCGGCCCAGGTCATGATCCCAGGGTCCTGGGATTGAGTCCCACATTGGGCTCTCTGCTCAGCAGGGAGCCTGCTTCTCTCTCCGCCTCTGCCTGTTTGTGCCTTCGTGCACGTTCTCTCTCTCTCTCTGACAAATAAATAAGTAAAATCTTTAAAAAAAAAAAAAAAAAAAAAGATGGGACGCCTGGTGGCTCAGTGGATTGGGCCGCTGCCTTCGGCTTGGGTCATGATCTCAGGGTCCCGGAATCGAGTCCCGCATTGGGCTCTCTGCTCAGCAGGGAGCCTGCTTACCTCTCTCTCTCTCTCTCTCTGGCTGCCTCTCTGTCTACTTGTGATTTCTCTCTGTCAAATAAATAAATCTTTAAAAAAAAAAAAAAAAAGAACAATCGCTTTCCTCTCAACCTACTTTCTAGTTTACAAAATTATATTTTATATACCAGCATAAATAAGAAAATCCATTTCTGTCATACCGAATTGGACTATCACTATCATCCTCCTAGGATTTCATGATACCGTTTCAACATAATGCAATTACGCTTATTTTTTAAAATCATATTAACATGATTACCTTAGCCTCACATAGAATATATTGAGAATGTTTACTTTTTTTTTTTTTTTCATTTTAAGCATTTTAGCTTGGTAAATCCTATCATGTTTGCCATTAAAATACCACTAATGCTAAAAGGTGCACAATACTTCTTCACTTTAGGATCCGTGTGACTAGAGACTTGGCACTGATGGCTCCAGGGGAATCACTAATGAGCTACAAAGCCTTTACACCTTTGGGTCAGGAGTTTGGATTAGACCTAGGTTGCGAGTGACAGAAAGTCGTTACCATCTCATGATAGCTCAATGGTTTATGTGAAGGGAATTCATTGTTTCAGGCCACTTTCTAATGAACAAGCATCCACCTCACAAAAAGTCACCACTGCTTTTGACAGTAATTGGCAGAGACCTGGAGAATAAAAAATTCAACCAAGAATTGTGTTCCCTTCATGCTATGACGACCCTATCCAAGTTAGGAATCCTTTTAATGGAAAAAGACATAATACTCTGCAAGTATGTCTGAAAAGTGTGGTTGGGAGAGAAAGAGAGAAGGAGAAAACCTGAAGGGAAAAGAGAGAGCCATTCAGAAGAAGGGAGTAAATCAAAATGCAGTAACACCCATCATCAAAACTTTACCTACCACTTATACAACAAAGGTATTTAAAGATTTTATTTATTTATTTGACAGAGAGAAATCACAAGTAAATGGAGAGGCAGGCAGAGAGAGAGAGAGGGAAGCAGGCTCTCTGCTGAGCAGAGAGCCCGATGCGGGACTCGATCCCAGGACCCTGAGATCATGACCTGAGCCGAAGGCAGCGGCTTAACCCACTGAGCCACCCAGGTGCCCAACAACAAAGGTATTTAATTCAGAAAAGACATACATCTGTTAATCTATTCCTCTCTTGGTAAGAAAGCAAAAAATGTAAAAATGCTTCCGGGGGTCTCTCGATTAGGGAATCAAAAAGATGATAAAAATCTTGAAATAGCATTCCCTTAGCAGAAAGTTGTCACTACACGGTACTGCTCTCCTCTTTAGGAAGCCATGTTGATTAGAGTTAGTGAAAGAGCCATATCATTCTTTCTCCTTCTAGGTCTTTCAGCACTCACAGACATAGATACACAATCACATACTGTTCTTTACTGTTCAGAATTGTTTTTGTATGGGTTCGTCTCAAGCTGTGTGGTGAGGAATAGGCACATGCTTATTCTTCTTATAGTCCCCATTATGTAAAATATAAATATGAGCAAACAGAAAATTTTCCATAAACACATAAACACATGTGTGCACACACACACATACAAACATAAAATTGACATTTTAGTGTAATCAAATCTGAGCTTTGTTTTGTTTGAGAATTATATAATAAAATTTGATAGAGAATAGTTATTAATGATCATATGGAGACAGAAGCTTGGGAGGATTCTGCAGAGTGGTCTCGACCATCTGAAGGTTGATTGGTCTAAATCTCTGCTAGCTAGGTAGCCCCTAGCCACAGGAGGCTATTTAAATTCAAATTAATTAAAAATAAATAAAATGAGAAATTCAGTTCCTGAGCTGTACCAGCCACATTTCAATTGTTCAATAGCCACATCTGAATATGGACAGTGGCTACCTCATTGGGCAGCACTTATATAGAACATTTCTGCCGTTGCTGAAAGTGCTATTGGATGGCAGTAATCTAGATCACATTTTCGTCCTGAGGGAAAACATTGATTTGTAAATGGTATATCACTTTAAGATGCTTTCAGATCCATGAAATGCAAAACGTTACTCAAACAAACTTACACAATAAGGTTGACTCCCATAATCGCAAGTCTAGAAGTAGGCTGGACTTCAGGAGAGCCTGAATCTAGTATTTAATTTCTATTTCTCTGAGTTCTCCCCTTCACTCTTCCTTCCAGCGAATTGGTTTCATGTTCAACATACCTCCTTCACGCCAGAAAAATGGCTGTGGCACTTCCCATTTTCATATTCACACAACCTGAGATCTAAAGGAAGAGAGATCTCTCTGACCTCTCTGGGTCAGAAAACTTTGTACTTTGAACCTCCAAACGACCCCAACCCCTTACATTTTATAGACTTTCCTGTGTCCTAGAGAAGGAGATGCTGGCTTAGGCTATCTGGTTTAGGCCTAATTCCTGAACCATGACTCTAAAAAAAAAGTAAGATTGATGAATTCAGACCAACCAGGACCTATTCCTTGGAGTCAGTGTGTGGTCCTCTTTGCCTTTAAGCACCTGGACAACATGGCAGGAAATTTGAGGTTACCCTTATGAGAAAGGTAGAGTGATAATGAATGCTGGGTAGGCAAACAGGAGTGGCCACTATAGGCAGACAAAAGTCTTTGTCTGGTATTACAATTTTTATACATTTCTTAAGACTTCCTTTGAAATGTGACAGCTTAGGAGTCAGTATTCCCACCCACTTGCCCCAAAACACCAAGCATAAAAATAAACAGCAGAAACATCTCTATTTTTAAATTATATGAGGCTCTGACACATGAGTGGGTAGAAAGAAGTAAAGCAAGTGACAAGGGTTGTGCTACCGTGAGAGACAATTAAAATATATTATAAAAAGACAGATCTACTAATGTGGGGGACAGGCTAGAGAAAGGAATCCAGATTAACATATTTAAGAAAAGTGCTCTGTCCTGAGGCAGATCTTTATTAATTTTTCCAACCATAATCTAATTTTTGTGCTCCAGAGAGTTAAAAAAAGAGAGTGAGATCAAGCAAATCTTTGAGCTGGTCAGTGACAAAACCAGAACTCAAACCAGATCTAACTCTAAAGCTTATTCTAGATCCCTTCACCAAAAGCCAGTATATCTAAGGCAAAGCCTATATGCCACATATTTTCCATTAAATCCCCATGTCAGCATGTACTGAAGAGCAAATAATAGTGAGCAAAGCACTGTGCTGGTGCTGGTGGGAGAGACAAAAGTTTAAAATACATACATCAATGCGTGAAAGCATATGCTAAGTGCTCAAACAGTAATTCAGACAAGGAGCCTCACCGGAGTACAGCGATGGGGAGAAAGGAGGAGAAGAAACCAGTAACCAGTCACAAAAATAAACTAAAGGAGAGGATATTAGACATTATGGGTCCATGAGCAAAGTGAAAGCTTCAGCCATATGAATCTGAGGAGGAGCAACATGAAAAGTTTTCAGAAGAATAAGAACCCTAATTTTTCATTTGTAAAATGCCTTGTAAATCTTAAAATATTTTCACATTCATAAATTCCAGTGATACTACCACGCGGTATATCAGGTATTCTACATGTACTATCTCAGCCCTAACTGTAGCTGGTAGAGACAGGTCATAGGATCTTATCATAGTCACACAGTGAAAGAGCAGAAAGGGAACTCAAACCCAGATCTATTCGACTGTAACACTGCTCCTCTTACACTTTGTGATTGCTCAATTATTTTATTTTACTTTCAAATTGATACTTAAAGATGGACAAGAAGTGAAATTTTATATTTCAACGGAGTTGGATTAAGAGTCATACAGGAGAGAGGGCGATAATTGAAGAGAACATATTCAAAAAAATGTATATGTAAGAAATGAAAAAAAAAAGAAAGGATTTTTATTTTTGTAACTCACAGGGAGTCATGAGTGATGAAGATGCCAAAAAATCAACACTGATTCCCAATAGAAATTCTAGAATCCCTTCTGGAGAGAATGGAGGACACACGTTTATGATTGCTTATGATTGATCTTCCTCCACCCAACATGAGATTCATCCATAAGAATGGATATACCACCCTCTAAGAAATTGTAGATTCACAAGTTTGAATTTTACTAGGATTCCAGAGGCAGAGGATTGAATCTTAAGAGATGGGAGAAGAAATGGGAAGAAAATATTCAGAGACATAAAATGCATCTTTAAGTCTTAAGTCATCTAAGATAGCCTATCAACTCTTAGTGATGGACAGGAGGCAAGAGGTTTGAGTGGAGAAAGAGACTTGCTATAAACACTAGAACTTTGTCCACTGAGATGTAGTAGCATACATTGGCTCTAGTATTGTGGTTGCATTTCTCTTACGTATATGTCCTGATGCAACCGGTTCTTGAAAATATGAATGAAACAAAAGGAAGACACTAATAGCAAACCCCCCTTCAACAGAGTTTTGTTGGTTATACTATCAGAGTTGATAGTTCTCCCACCCTGAAGCCCAAAATGATGAATACATCAATGCCTGTGAGAAGGGAATTGAAGAGAAAAAACACGAAGAGAAGTTCAACCTAGAATCACCACTTCAAAGAAAAGATTAAACAAAACCAAAATCTCTACAAGTAAACATGCTAATACCAAAGTCCAACAGAGTATTATTTTAAGTTTACTTTAAATAACTTTATTGCTTCTGTTATTACGATTATTTTGTAATAAAAAATCAGAAATCAAACAAAAATATATAAATTACATGTATCTTATATACATACTTATGTATAAATATATAAAAATATGGTGCATGTATAATATACATACTTATTATATATATAAAGATAACAATTGTTAATATTTTTATTACATACACTTCTGAATATTTGGAAAATTCTGAGAATATATATGTGTATATGTAAAATTATAGATTTATATCATTACTTATAATGACTGACCAAAAACAAAGCTCCCCTCTTTAAACATAGGTTTGGGAATCACTGGAGTAAGTTGTTTGAACTAAACTAAAAGTCAAGTACAAGTTCCATTTGTCATAAATGTTAAAAAAAAATTCTATATGAATTTTAGGAAAATGTAAAGGAAGAAATAAATGACAGAAAGGTCAAAAATCAAAGATCTACTAAAAAAAGAATGTAGTGAAAATGCATTTGTATTTACAAATTAAATTTTAAAATTTTTACCACTAATCTGATTAATATATTTTAATCTCATGACCAATTTAAAGCCTCTTAAGATAATATTCTCATTTTTAAGATTTTGTATTCAAGAAAATTAATAAAATTAATTTTCTTTTAAAATGGAATGTATAGTCCTATCTTAGTGCTGTGAGATCAAACATAAATGCTGAATAATACCTTCTCTCCTCTAGAATCCTATGTGCTTATTTTATTTTCTATCTGGCTAGTTTTCACTTAATCACTGCCAAATGATATATCTTCAAAGTCTGAATTGAAATTCTAACAAAAGTTAAATATTGAAAATAAAACAGTACAGCTTTCTCCAAAATCCTTTTGCTTCATCTCCTCAATATATTTGCAAAGTTTTTAAAGGCATAGACATTTTTCATCCTATGTGCCCAAATTAGATGAAATAAACCCAGAAAGGGGATGCCTGGGTGGCTCAGTCAATTAAGCATCTGGCTTCAGCTCAAATCATGATATCAGGGTTTTGGGATCAAGCCCAGTGAAGGGCTCCCTGATAGGAGGCTCCTTCTCTCTCTGCCCCTCCACCCCCAGACTGCTGGCTTTCTCTCTCAAATAAATAAGTAAAATCTTAATAAATAAATAAATAAATAGGACACACAGTCTCTAGCATGTAAACAAGGCCATGTCATATTGTTCATTTTCCTTGTTAATTTTACTGAAAGACCTTTTGGGGATCAGATAAACAATCCTTACCTTTGAAACTAGTAAGAATTTTAAAATGTATCTATATTGCTTAAAATCCAATGAAAAAAATCACATTTAAAAAAAATTTTTTTAAAGATTTTATTTATTTGACAGACAGATCACAAGTAGGCAGAGAGGCAGGCAGAGAGAGAGAGAGAGGAGGAAGCAGGCTCCCTACTGAGCAGAGAGCCTGATGCGGGGCTCGATCCTTTGATACTGGGATCATGACCTGAGCCAAAGGCAGAGGCTTTAACCCACTGAGCCACCCAGGCACCCCCATGTAAAATTTTTAAAACAGAAAAACATCTTTAAAAAATTTTGCGATGGTACCTGGGTGGTTTGGTTGGTTAAACTTCTGCCTTAGGCTCAGGTCGTGATCCCTGGGGCCTGGGATCCATCCCAGCATCGGGCTCCCTACTTGGTGGGGATTCTACTTCTCCTTTACCCTCTGCCTCTCCCCTCAACTTGTGCTTGCTCTGTCTCTCAAAAAAAAAAAAAAAAAAAAAAAAGAAATGTGCCAGTGGTTTGTTTGTGTCTCTTTCCTTAGAACCCTGAGAATAATAGTTTCACGATCTTCATTTGGGATTTTTGGCAGAAAGTTTTGAGAAGCAAAGTCTCACCAGTGCCACAATGTGTCTTGCACATAATGTAAGTTCAGCAAATAATTAAATTGATTTGATTTGAGTTGCTATTACATGCAGCTTAGAAATACTAGAAAGTTTACTTTTGACACTTTAGACAGCATATCAGAGGGAGGAGAGAGGAGAAAATAGAAAAAAAAAAATTCTGTTAAATAACTTCTCTGAGAAACACTGAATTCTCCATTGGCGGCATTAGTACTAACTGATCTCTCAACTGCCTGTGGAATAAAATCCAAATTCCTTAGCCTGTCATGCATCCAGAATCTCAATATATCCTGAGAGTCCCACTTTGTTTCTGTTTTACTACTCTGCTTCAAGCCAAATTGCTGTACTCCCAGTTTTCTATACACATACAACATTTTCCTATGTTTCAGCCAATCTATCCCCTCTAATTTGAATGCTTTTCCCTATCCCGCCACTATCTTTTGTTGAGCATTACCTAAACGCCACGCTCTTCCAGAAAGCCTTCCATGATCTTTTACCCTAAGAATTTATGGTTCCTTGTGATCTGAATAAGAAATTTATACATGTCTCTTTCACTGAATTTATCTTCTGCCTTATGTTAGATGTACACGTATTTTTTATTTTCCCTATTAAATTGTAAACCCTTTAAGGAAAGGTAAAATGTGTGTGTAAATGCCTAATAAGTAAGTAATGAATTAAAATATTCAAATCCTTCCAAAAGGCAGGAATATCATTAATTTAACTTATTTTAATTTTATTCTACAAACATATTTAAGGATCAATTTCCATTATCTCCTTTAACAATTGTTTCATTGCCTGGAGAAAACAGAAAGGGAGGGAAACACCCTTTAATAAAATCTGCAAAGATCCTATCTGTTCAAGTCTGTACTAGGAACACAGTGCCAAGTTCCTTTTGGATTCTGTCAGCAGGATTTCAACCATTTTAATTTAAATGAATCATCCAAAAAATCTCTGGCATTTAATACACCCACTTCTCAGAGATATGAAATTCAGTTTTTCTTTATGTCATTTAATTGATGGTGACAGATAATGTCAAAAGCTTACTGATTAATAGCTGTTTTTGATTTGGTGGAAATAACCAAAACAAAAGTTGGATAAATTATTTTTTACAGAGTTGTTTGGTCTAAGTGCAGAACCAGACTCAGTAGGTAATAGTTACATGCTCTTCACAGGACTGCCTATAGCTATCATAGACTTTAAAATGCACTTTGAACTAGTTTAAGTGAGGGCATGATTACAGCAAAATACGGATTGGTAATTCTCTCAATCATACACAAACATAAAAACATGTTTGTTGTCTCAGAAAGGGTTGCAGACATCTGAGAAAACAACAAAAAAAATAAAAAATAGCAATAACCCCACAGGACATCTTTTGAACACAGAGATTGCCAATAGGAAAATCTTACAGGAAAAAAGGTAGTTCAACTAAAGCTCTGGAAACTAATTGAATACTGAGAAATCTGGAGAACTTACTTTATGAAAGCTTTTTCTTCCATCCACTGAAGTGGACATAATATACAATAAAAACAAGTGGACATGAATATGTGTCATTTCAATCGCTTTCTTTTTATTCTCTGTTTTACTGAGATATAACTAAGGAGCTCCTTTTGGAGTTACTTCCGAGCTCTTCCAGGTAACTCAAAGGAACATCTTAGTTTGATTGGTTTAGATTTACACAAAACTGGTTTTTGTTGGAGGTAGCTTTTTAAATTGCTTGTTTTCCTTAATTAGAAATCATCATTTTCAAGGACCCTTGACTCTAGTCTTTTCTCTCTCAATTTCCCAGCTACTTCATCCTTATCCACCATTCATAATATGCAGAAATATTTCTGTTGCACAAGAGCAAATAAGGAAGATTCTTTAGCAGAAGAAATATATTCTATTAGCTTACTCTACTTTTCCAAAACATCCAGTTCAGAAGTATAAATAACCCTCTGTCTTTTAGAGCTGGAAATTCTAAATAAGGTGAATCACATTGAAATATGACCAATATCAAAATATACTATTAACAACTTCAGAGAGTAATTGAAAATCCATCTATTATCAAGAAGTAGCTTTTGGTGGCACCTGGGTGGCTCAGTGGGTTAAGCCTCTGCCTTCTGCTCAGGTCATGATCTCAGGGTCCTGGGATGGAGCCCCATGTCAGGTTCTCTGCTCCACGGGGAGCCGCCTCTCCCTCTCCCTCTCCCTCTGCCTGCTGCTCCCCTTGCTTGTGTTCTCTCTCTCTTTCTGTCAAATAAATAAAATCTTTAAAAAAAAAAAAAAGTAGATTTTGCTAAATTCTTTTTTTTCTTAAAGTCAACTTTGTTGAGATATAATTATATTGAATAAAACTCACTCTTTTTATTTTTTTAAAAGACTTTATTTATTTATTTGAAAGAGAGAGACAAAGATAGCAATAGAGAGTATGAGCCTGGAAGAGAGGGAGAAGCAGACTCCCTGCTGAGCAGGGAGCCCAATGTGAGGCTCTATCCCAGAACCCTGGGTTCATGACCTGAGCTGAAAGCAGATGCTTAACCAACTGAACCACTAGGTACCCCAAAACTCACTCTTTTTAAATGTAGTTTGACGAGTTTTGACAAATGTACACAGTCATGTAAACACCACCATAATCAATAATCAGACTATTTCCATCATCTAGAAAAGTTCATTTATTTCCCTTGGGTTTGATGACCCCCGTGGCCCCCAATTCCAAGCAACCACTTATTTGTTTTCTGCCCTAGAGTTCTGCTTTTTCTAGTATATCATATAAATGGAATCCTATATTATGTTGTCATTTCTCTCTGACTTTATTCACGTAGCACAATACATTTGAGATTCATCCATGAGGTCACAGGTATTTGTAATTCATTCCTTTTTATTTCTAAATAGCAGTTCATTATACAAATGTAACACTATTAATTTATATATTCATCATTCCATGGACATTAGGCTTATTTGCACTTCAAAGTTATAATGAACATATCTTCTATGAACATCTGAGTACACAAAGGCCTTTGTGTGGACTTGTTTGTATTTTTGTTGTTGTTGCTGTTAAATACCTAGAAGTTGCTGTTAAATACCTAAACCATATGATGCATGTTTATCATTATTAAAGAAACTGCCAAAACTATTTTCCATGTGGTTATATTGTTTAGTATTCCCATCAGCAACATATGAGGATCTCCAGTTGTACCAGAGCCCTATTATCACTTGTTATTATCATTCTTTTTAATTTTTTCATAATAATGGGTCTATAGTGGTATCACAATATGATTTAACTAGTATTTCCCTACTAACTAATGATGTTGAGCATTTTTTCTTATGTGTAATTGGTGAAGTGTCTCTTTAAAACTTCTGTCCATTTTTAAAATTGGATTATTTGTCTTCTTATTACTACAAAAGCTCTTTATAGGGGCACCTGGGAGGCTCAGTGGGTTAAGCCCCTGCCTTTGGCTCAGGTCATGATCTCAGGGTTCTGGGATCAAGTCCCACATCTGGCTCTCTGTTCAACGGGGAGCCTGCCTGTCTGCTTGCTTATGATCTCTGTCTGTCAAATAAATAAATAAAACCTTTTAAAAAATAAAATAAAATAAATAAAAATTCTTTATAAATTCTGGTTCAAATCCTTTATCAGATATGGGTTATGACTTTGCTGAATATTATAGTACATATCCTATTAAGCATTCATCCAATGGCTATACAGATCAAATTAGATAAGGACTGTATCACCCAAAAACAAATTCCCACGAAACTGGACCATCATCCAAAGGTCAATTTCCTCTAAGACTGTATCACCCAGTGGTCAACTTCCAAAAGAGCATATCATGTAAAAGTCAAATTCCATGAAGGCATTCCATGAGGACTATACCATTCAATGTCTTCAGGACAGAGTAGCTTTCATTTGTCATATTCTGAAATCTGCTTTGTGTTTATACCAAAAATGATCTAATTCTGTCATTCTCATCAGGTCATGTCTTGAGACCACTGACTTTGCGAACAAAATTGCTTAAGATTTACACCAAGGGCAATTTTTTAAAATACTTAGCTTTACTCTACCAAACTTATACTTGTAAAGATTCAACGAATCTCACTAACCCCAGTTTCTCTTTTCCATGCTCGCATTGGACCACTTGACAGTATTAATTTGTATTCATAGATTTCATTGCATATGTTCTGATGTAATTTTTTTCTGCTTGTTAGTAGTGTCTCTTCCTTAAGTTAAGAATCAACTGTTCCGTCTAGAGTGCATTGCTCAGTATTTAGCTATGGTTCAGTCAGACTCCCAGAAGGAAAGAGATTTCACACTCAAAGGTTATAATAAAGGGTCTATTTACAAAACTGCAGGCAGGCATAAGGGAAACCAGCAAGCCATAGGTGTTATTACTTCAAGGTCTGAAGAAAAATGGAGAGGGAGTTGTTCAAACCTAAATAGAGTAACTATAGCTACAGGAGCAGTGGTCTTTTGTGGAGGGATTCCAGCAACCTGATGGTGATATGGCAGGAAACAAATCAGGAAGAAAAAATACCCCAGTCTTATTCTCCTTTAGCTGTCCAATCTCCTGATGGTGACTGCAACTGGGAAACCCCAACAGGAAGCCAGAAAGCAGGAGATTATGTTGATGCACTTCATAAAGGTCAGCCTCCCAGCACATAGAACGAGAGACAGAAGAGCGGAGGGTGGATCAGAATGGGCCACAGAAATTATTAAACACAGAGGATAACAAATGTGTTCTACTCATTGAACAGTTACTCCAAGTAGAACTCTGGTTCTATATGGGAAATAAAATATAAAATAATGAGAATCATCAGCGTCCCTACAAAGAAATAAATGACTCTTATTAAGTCAGATGTTCAACAAATTCTTCATGCTTGGGCACACAGCCATTCTGTATGGCAGAAATAGGATATATACTAGGGTTTTTTGTTTTGTTTTATAATCAACTGAAATATTAAATTAAGTTCACAAATTGGGGGAGTTTAGGGAAAAAAGGATGAGGGAAAGTAACATTGCCGGATTTTTATTGCCTTACCTATCAATATCTAGGAAAGATACTACTGCTGCCATTCTTGAACCATCTAGACTATCCTAAAAATATAATAATCATATCTAATATTTTTAATTTCATAAAAATGTTAGTTTACCTTCTTAATCTGAGCATGACTCTTCACATGACTCTTGGAAAAGTATACTGAAAATGGCATAGAATTATGTATTGGTAGACCTAGGTTAATATAATGGCCCTATCTCTACTAGTTGGTATGACCTATGGCAAAATTATTTAATTTCTTTAAACAAAAATTTCCTATTAAAAGGGGAAAAAAAAGGAAAGAAATAGCAATGACCATTCATCAGGACTGAGTAGAGTTTAAGTAAGGTGTGAAGAATTTCTCATCACCTTATCTGGAACATTACAGATGCTCTATAAATACTAGCTTTCCTCTAATTTTTACTTGGGGACAAAATCTCTGGATCCTAAAGAAAGTACTTCAGATACCACTTACCAAATAATTCTAGATCCATTTTACCCACAAAGAAAAGGACAACCAAATGATACAGATGACTATGGGAACACAGTGGCCTGTGAAATTTGAATTCAGTACTGTTTCAATTACCTTTTTTTCTACACATATATGGGTTCACATTATACCTTTTTCAGCCTTGGGGAGAAAAATGTACCATGCTGCATTTCAAAAAACTCTTCAAATCACCTGTAACATGTGAGAAAATAACTATTTCCTTAATCTCTGACTGGACATGGGAAGTAAACAAAGAACACAAAGAAACTGATAATCTATGAAAATGGTCATTGAACTCAGTGAGCAAGTCACACACATGGATAGCATAGATGATCATCACCAAAACCCAGTGAGAAGTACAGGACTAGACTAAGGAGATGCCCTCATGCTTGGGAAGAACAATCACATGTGGACTGACAAAATTCACACTTTCTAAAGCAACTGATAGCCCCTGTGTATCCTACGTTCAATGAACTTCATAAATGGGCAACTCAAAGTTATGCTTAGTAACAAAAATTGTAATTTTACATCAGGTACCTAGAATTTAGCTTAGCAAAGTACTTGGACAATTATAGCTAACCAAAATACCTGGACAATTATTTATTGTGAGCCCCAAAAGCAAGACCATGTAGAATATTTTTTGTTCTATTTGAGAAAACTATTGAAATAAATGTTTGCATATACACTGACAAATTTGTTCTTTGTGTGAGTACTAAAGAATTTAACTTTTGTTATTTATTATTTGTACAAGTAGTACTGAAAATTATAAAGTTAATTTCCTTTTCATTTTATCATAGATATATTTAGTACCTACTACTGGGTAATAACTGCATTATCTGATATTAGAAAACACAAAAGCAAGTAAGATTTTGACATTTGGATGCTATTGCTATCTAGAACAGATTATATATACTTAACTAGTTAAGATACAGAACATTCCATGAAACACCAGTGTTTATTATTAACTGGTAGTATATACTTAAAATTGTTGTGGTACCTGAAGTGTTAAGCCTAGGGACTACTCAAACTATTGCTCAGTCAGTATGAAATGTAGCTTCTACTAGATTTCCTGGCCCTAAGAAGGAAGCAGATCAGTGCAATTGGTGAGAATACTATCAGAGGAAGGACTCTCTGCTGTTCTTTGGAGCTGAAATATATAAATAAATGATACCAAAAAAATCACAGCAGAAAAATTACTACGGAAAATTTCAAAGTAACCAAATGAAAGCGGTGGGAGGATGTTACATTTCCGACAATGAATAAACCATCCCACCTGCTAATTTCCCCAAATGAAATTATATCTAAACCACCAGTTTCAATTTTAAATAGTAATAGGTACCATTTATTGAGGAAAAAGCTTTATATACATTGTGTCATTCAATCTTCAACATAACTCTATGAGGTATATATTATGATTTCTATTTTATAAATGAAATGATTGAAAGTCAGAGACATTAACAATATTTCTAAAGTCATACACTTACAAGAAAAAAAAAGATTAAATCCATGTTTTTCATAAATCAAAGCCTGCACTCCTAGCCATGAATCTAGACTGTCAATTACTTTGAGTGCTTCTTAAGGTAGAACACTTTATAGGACAGAAACAGTCAAATAATCAAATCATGGCAATTTTGTATTATTGTTAAGTCCCAAAAAAGTATGACAGTGATAAAAAGATTATGAGAGCTAGGTATATTGTTGTCTTTTATGTTTCTTTATGGCAATCTCTGTATTATTCTGTATTTTAAATTGTTTCCAAACTTAAGAGTATTACAAAAACAACAAATTAGAAAGCAGATCCACATTCAACACATCAGAACACTTCCAGAATGGCAGTTAGAAACTCTGAAAATCTGCATCTCTATAAAAAGCAATGAGAAAAGAACACTAGCAAAAATGATGAAAATCAACTCTTTCAGAACTCTGAAATTAAGACTTGCAATTGTCCAGTGAGTGTTTATTCAGGAAAAACACCTGATACTTGGTAAGAAAAGCAAAATTTGCGGCATTTTAATTTGCCCTCAACACATCTCCTATTCCCAGGCTTGCAATGGCCTTGAAAACCAAGTTTTGATGGTAACCATGAAACCTTTGAGCCTAGCAACACTGCAGAGGACAAGATGAGTTTGGAACTTAGCCCGGAAAGCCCAAAAAATGTTACTATTTGACCTGTTTAATAGCAACTGAAAAGTACCATTTTCCAGATTTGTCTTTATTTAACCTGATGCAGAGGGCACTTTATGTAAATTGACCTATCCCCAGGGCATTTGTTGAAAATAATCAACAATGTTTAATGTCAATTAATGTGGCAATTGTTTGATGTAGTAGTTTCCTGAGGCAGTATTATCAGCTAGGGATAATAAGAAGAAGACCAAAGAAGTTTAAAATGAAAAACTAAGGAATAAAATGTTCAAAGGGGGCTTTGAAAAACTGACTATTGGAATCTAGAAGGCCACATGCATGTGCAGGGTTGTGTGCATATCCAGGAAGACCTAAAAACATATTAATCTCTTACCTCTGGCTGACCTTGAGGCTCTGCATAAGCAGAAAGTTAAACCTAAGGCAGAGCTATAAGCTGCCTACAGGAACATTCAAGACATGCTTGAACACTCAAGACATGATCTCAGCAAAGGCTCAGAGATATATCCATATAAAGCTTTTAAGAATATCTCTGTCCAGTCATGAGCTGACCACTAGGCTAACCAAGTGGAGTTATCACTGGTCAGATACAACAAAGAATACAAAGTTTATATAATTATTCCAGGAAAGTCACAAACAAACAAACAAATGGCAACAAATAGCAACAACAAGAAACCCTGAAGGTAGGAGGAATCTAATATCCCCAATTACCACATTACATGATTTTAAATGTCCATCTTTCAACAAAAAAGCACAAGACACTCAAAGAATCAGGGAAATATGGCCAATACACATTGGGGGAAAGCAATCAATAGAAACTGTCTCTGGAAAGCCCATACAATGAACTTATTAGACACAGAATTGAAATTGGGTATTAAAATTATGTTAAAAGAATTTTTAACTGTATCCAAAGAACTAAAGAGAATTATTAGTAAAATGTCCCAATCTCACATTATATGCAAAAATTAACTCAATATAGATAACAGACTTAAATTTAAGAACTAAAACTATAAAACTCTTGGAAAAAATGCTTAGGGGTAAATCTTTGTGACCCTGAATCAGACAATGGTTTCTTAGATATGATATCAAAACCATAAGAAACCAAAGAAAAATAGATAAGTAGACTTCATGAATATTAAAAATGTTTTGCTCAAAAGAACATGTCAAGAAGGTGAAAAGACAATCCACAGAATGGGAGAAATATTTGCAAATCATATAACAGGGGATTTCTATCTTGAATATATAAAAAACACAACTCGATGATAAAAAGACAAATACCCAATTTAAAAACAGACAAGGATCTAGATAGACATTTCTTCAAAGGAGATATATAAATGTCCAACAGGCACATGAAAAGATATTCAATAAAATCAGTTATCAGATAAATGCAAATTATAACCACAATGAGGCACTGCTCACTAGAATGGCTATAATCAAAAAGATGTATAATAACAAGCATTGTCAAGCATGTGTTAAAATTGGAAGCCGCATGCACACCTGGTAGGAATGCATAACTATACAGCCACTTTGTAAAACAGTTGGGTGGTTCCTCAAAAATTAAACGTAGAGAACGCCTAGGGGGCTCAGTTGTTAAGCATCTACCTTTGGCTCAGGTCATTATCCCAAGGTCCTGGGACCAAGCCCCACATCGGGCTCCCTGTTGGGGGGAAAGCCTGCTTCTCCCTCTCCCACTTCCCCTGTTTGTGTTCCCTCCTTCTCTGTTAAATAAATAAATAAATAAAATCTTTAAAAAAAAAATTTAAACAGTTATCCATATGAATGAACAATTCCTTTCCTAAGTATGTCACTAGGAGAATTGAAAACAGATATATGTCCACACAATAACTTGCATATGAATATTTATAGCAGCACTATTCAAGATAGTCAAAAGGTTGAAACAACTTAAATATCCATCAATTGATGAATGGATAAACAAACATGGTATACCCAGGTAACTGAATATTATTCAACCATAAAAGGAATGAAGTACTGATACCATGACAGAACACATAAGAGTCTTGAAAATATTAGAGTAAGCATAGGAAGCCAGACATAAAAGACTATATACTGTATGTTTCCTTTTATATGAAAATTTTAAAAATGGATTAATCTATCAAAACAGAAAGTAAATTAGTTGTTGCCAGAGGCTGAGGGAAGGGAGGAATGGTAAGTGATTGCCAATATATGGGGTTTCTTTTTGAGGTGATAAAATATGAAAACTCTTCTGGAGTTAGTGATAATTATTCTGCAACTTTTTGAGTATATTAAAATCACTGAATTGTAGTTTAAATGAGTGAGTGGTATGCTACATGAATGATATTTCCAAAATGTTACCATTTTTTAAGTATAAAATGCATTCTGGTTGCTGAGGCCTTGGACCTTGGCAGAAGTCACACTGGAACCCCAGGTTCCAAACCAGAGGTCGGCCTGTCCCTGGGCCTTTCGGACTCCTAAGAAAGCCTTCTTTCAGTTTCAGAGTCCATCTTCATGCAGTTCACTCTGGTGCACAGCATTTGGGCCAGAGCATGTTCCCCGCACCTGGCCGGGCTGCTGGAGTGAAATGCCTTTGCACTGTGACTGACAGAGGGTGTCAAGGAGTCCAAAGAATTGGGGATTGCATGATATGTGGTGTGAACTAAAACGCCTTATGGATGCTTCTGGAAGGAGGAGCCTTAGGCACTGAGGCGCCGGGTGCTGCCTCCCCTCCAGCCAGATTCTGTCTTTTTCTGAGCCACCCTTGACACTCAGCACTTGTCAGCGTATCCTTTCCCTGCCCCTCCGTCAGGACCTACCCCTACTCCCCCTCACACTCGAAGTCACATATCACACCCTGTGGGCTCCAACTGCATCCTCTTCCCCTCCTGGAAAACCCCAGACTCCACCGACCGTGACTTGGCCCTCAACTTCCTACACAGAGTGCAAAAGAGAGAATACTTGCTGATGGGGTTCAGAGGGGCGCGAAGGGGGCGGGGCTTGGGTTAATGAGCCAGCACCCGGGTGCTGGGAGGAGGGCTGGCCCAGAAACCGCAATGCCCTGAGGCTGCTCTCCAAGGCAAATGCTGGGGGACAGAGACCGTCTCCTGGGATGAACGGCAGACTCCACAGCGGCCCTGAGAAACATCTAGCCCTAAGGATGAGCGTGAGTACCAAGAGCTTTTTGTGTATTTCCTAAGAGCACGAGTGCTTCGTTGAGTCCCCCTACTGCCATGAAGTGCACTCATTTGACGGAGCATCTTGCTTTCTCCAGAGCAGTGTCCAGATGGGGCGCCCAAGTGCCTGAGGACCCGCTGTAGACTGTGTACTCGTTCGTCGAGCTTGGGTTCAGGGAGTAAGGGCTGTTTTTTCTCTTGAGTTCCATTTGTGCTCACAAGGCTTCAGTGGGATTCCATTTCATTCCCTGGGATAGCCGCCTGGGTCTAGTGGGGAGAAGGTCTACTCTGCTGTATTTCGGGCATGAAGGTGTAGTGTTGGAAGGCTGGCGGGTGTCAGGGAGCGGCGGCGCCCGCGAACCGCAGAGACCACGGAGCCTTTCTCTCAGGCGTGGGGGTGGCGTGCGGCCGAGGGCCGAAGCCCTCGAGCCTTAGATCTGCGCGTGCCCGGGCGATCCCAGAGCTGGGGCGCCCAGCTCCTTTAGCTGTCGGAGGCCCTAGGCCGGTGAGGGTGACATGGTCTGCGGTTTGCACCGAGGTAGAGGCAAGTGGTCTTTGGACCGAACTGTACTCACATCTGCAGGAAGAGGAGAAAGAGGCAGGCAAAGCAGACAGCGCGTGGGCTCCCATTCAGGTTCCACCGCCGGTCTGACACACCGTATTTTTTTTTTCTTAAGATTTTTTTTTTTTTAATTTATTTAGTCAGAGAGAGAGAGCGAGAGCGAGCACAGGCAGACAGAGTGGCAGGCAGAGTCAGAGGGAGAAGCAGGCTCCCTGCGGAGCA
>NC_081565.1:45393045-45438338 GCF_022355385.1 Mustela nigripes
CCGGGATCATGACCTGAGCCGAAGGCAGCTGCTTAACCAACTGAGCCACCCAGGCGTCCCCACACCGTATTTTCTGATTTGGGAACGGAATGGTGCGTTCAGGTTGCTGCGGCCTGGGATTTTAGTAGACATCAGATGCGGAGCCCCAGAGTTTTACACCGGAAGCCCTGTGGCTGCTCGGGGCAGACACTGCTGTGGAAAGGCTGGAGATTTGTGGCCCACGCATGCGCAGTTCATTCTCCCCGCCTGGTTTAGGGAGGTTCCTCCCAAACTCCGGATTTGGGCGCGAGCTAGTAAGTGTGTGTGTGTTTGATTGTGGGACAAAATCCAGCAGAGCTAAGAAACCACAAACCTCAAGAGGAACCACAAATCATATGAAAGAGTGAACTCCAACATGTGAGGTTTTCCTTAAAAATCCAAAACAACTTCATGATCACGGTGAGAGCTGAGAGAAAACATGGACCTTGGAAAGGAGGCAGATTAATTCATTACCTAGTTGTTGTTGTTTTTTTTAAGATTTTATTTATTTATTTGTCAGAGGGAGAGAGCCCGAGAGAGCACAAGCAGGTGGAATGGCAGGCAGAGAGAGAAAGAGAGAGCGCGAGCGCGAGAGAGCGCGCAAGCGGGGAGAAAGGCGGGCAGAGAGAGAAGCAGGCTCCCCGCTGAGCAGGAAGCCTACGGCAGGACTCAATCCCAGGACCCTGGGATCCTGACGTGAGCAGACGCTTAACCGACTGAGCCACCCAGGCACCTCTCATTACCTAGTTCTATGCCAGGAAGAAAACAGTAAGTCCTAAGACAAATGAAATAAGACATTGGCCCAGGTAACTTACAGCCATCACAGGACAAAAATGTTTCCCAGTCATAAGACCAATTTCTATTTCCACAAAACCCTAAGAGCTCTAATGCCTGTTACAGAAACATGTAATCACTGCCCTAAGACTGGAGATCCTCAGACTAGAGACTGTAATGATAACTACTAATTAGATTTTATAGACCCTAACCTATAAGTAACCTATAAGTAGAAATGGACAGTCAAAAATCACCAACAGGGGCACCTGGGTGGCTCAGTGGGTTAAAGCCTCTACCTTCAGCTCGGGTCATGATCTCAGGGTCCTGGGATCGAGCCCCATCAGGCTCTCTGCTCAGCAGAGAGCCTGCTTCCTCCTCTCTCTCTCTGCCTGCCTCTCTGCCTACTTGTGATCTCTGTCTGTCAAGTAAATAAATAAAATCTTAAAAAAAAAATAATCACCAACAAATAAGAGGACAAACAATGAAATGAAAGAAAAATAAGAGGACTAGAACTCAGATATAGAACTAATTACCAAGGATCAGAATTAATACAGGCAAAAGTAAAAAGTATTAAAATTATATTTTAAAATATTCTCAGAAAGTTTTGAGAATATTGGCTCTTTATTTAAAAAGTAAAAGAAAATAAATGATAAGCAACAATAAAAAAGGATAATTGAAACTGGCAAATTGCATTTGCTAAAATAAATATGTAGTAAAATGGTTGAATAATAGAATATTAGTGTACTTAATTATAAAGATTCAAAATATAAAATGCAAACTCTTAGAAATTCAAGAGGATAGTTTCTATTTTAGGGAATATGATACAACAGCTATTGAATGACTTCTCACTACAAAACATTTAGATCCAGGTTAAACTTTTTTTTAATATTTTGTTGCTCTTTCAGGAAACTAAGGAAAAAAAGAAAAAGAAAGCTGTAATTGAACAAGAAACAATAAGTTCTAGAAAAACAGGAATCGTAGGAGTGCCTGAGATGAGTTTCCAGCACTGAGGAAGCCTTGGTTCCCAAATAAACCAAGGTGACCACATTCCTGGTTTAAAGTCACCAGTACCCTCTAGTAACTAGAAGCAATAGTAAGTATGTTCTAGGGGAAACCATCATCAACTTTGACCCTTAAGATTTCCACAAATTCAGATCATACATAAATGAGGCTTCAGTCTAGGGAATGTAAACACTAAAGGAAACAAGTTTCTATAAATGAAACTCATACTTAATAATAAACACAAATATAAATACCCAAGAACTTCATGTATTAAAATTATCAAGTATACAGTACGAAAGAACTCGCATAAGATAGTGGGGTGTTTTTTTTTATTTTTTGAATGGAAATACCAAAATGAGCATGCAAGAGACTATCCAGAGTGACAAGGTTTTAAATTAAGCAAACAGAATTTTGGAAGTGTAAAATAAAATTGTTGAAATTATTATATCAATGGATAAAGCAGTATATTAGACCTTGATAAACACATTCAATGACAACACAGAGGATGAAGAGAATAGAAAATATTAAAATGGAATCAAGAGACCCAGAGGATAAAATGAGAAGGTCTAACATGGTACAAGTCAAACTCCCAAGAAAGAATAAAAAAAACCAGGAGACAGGAACTATTTGAAGAAACAATGACAGAATTTTCTAGAACTGATAAATGATAATGAACCCACAAAAATAAGAAACAAAATATATTCCAAATAGGATCAAAAGTAAGTCACAACTTGAAAGTTGTAATGCATCTGTAGTTGCATTACAAAGACAAAGAAAAAAGAAACTGGGAGTGCTTGGGTGGCTCAGTCAGTTAAACGGCTGCCAGGCAAACAGTAAGTATGCATTATTTTCAGATAAAAACGAAACATTTATATAAACTTGGGTATCAATCAGGGCCCAATCAAGAGATACAACAACACTAGCATACAAGTCCTCAAAAGAAATAGCAACAGAATTTAAAAATAAGATCTTAGACCACATTTCCTTTTTTTTTTTTTTTTAAGATTTTATTTATTTGTCAGAGAAAGAGAGAGCACACAAGCAGGGGGAGTAGCAGGCAGAGGGGGAAGCAGGCTCCCCACTGAGCAAGGAGCCCAGTGGATCATGACCTGAGCTGAAGGCAGACACTTAACCAATTGAGCCACTAGGTAGTCTAGCCACCCTAGACCACATTTCCTAAGTATGATTGACTAACACTGTAAATAAGAAACAAAGTGTTCGACCTTACTTCTTTTTTTTTTTTTAAGATTGTATTGTATTTATTTATTTGACAGAGAGAGATCACAAGTAGGCAGAGAGGCAGGCAGAGAGAGAGGGGGAAAGCAGGCTCACCGCTAAGCAGAGAGCCCAATGTGGTGCTCCATCCCAGGACCCTGGGATCATGACCTGAGCTGAAGGCAGAAGCTTTAATCCACTGAGCCATCCAGGCACCCCTCAACCTTACTTCTAATGTTGGAAGGAAAATCCAAGCATTAGTATATACATTTTTTATTTCTTTTTCTTTTTTTAAGATTTTATTTATTTGTCAGAGAGAGAGCACACAAGCAGCGGGGAGCAGCCGGCAGAGCAGACAGAGGGAGAAGCAGGCTCCTACTGAGCAAGGAGCTCAATGTGGGACTCAATCCTGGGATCGAGTCCTGAGCCTAAGGCTTAACTGACTGAGCTGCTTAACTGACTGAGCCACCCAGGTGTTCCTCATTTTTGCTTTCTGCTATAACAAATTATCACAAATCAGTAGCTTAAAAGAACATAAATTTATTATCTTACAGTTCTGTAAATCAGAAGTCTAACATGAATCTTAACAGGTTAAAATCAAGGTAGTGGTGTGCAACCTTCTTATCTAGAAGCTCTATGGAATTATGTTTTCTGTTTACTCAGGTTGTTTGCAGAATTCACATCTTTGTGATGATAGGGCTACGGTCCTGGTTTTCTTGCTGGCTACTGAAGGTCTTCCGCAGCTTCTAGAAGCTACCACATTCCCCAGCTCATGGTTTCCTACTTCCACCTTTAAAGCCACTTATAGTCAAGTCCTCCTCATGTTGTATTTCTCTGACTCCCTCTCCACCTTCCTTTCCACTTTCACGATATCATGCAGTTAGTTATATTGGGCACACACAGATGGGATAATGAAGATAATCTCCCCATTTCAAGGTCCATAACCTTAATCACATTTGGAAACTACAGCTTGCCAGGTTGTCAGAACCAGGACTTGGGCATCTTTGGGGACCATTATTCTTACTAAAATCATATTGGAACCAAATACACACACACACACACACACACACACACACACACACACCCCTACTGATGGTGAGGATGAAGGAAAATAGCATTATTGTGTGTGTTTATTAATAAAGTTTTTGTCTATCTGTATGTTATCTATCTAATTTA
The DNA here is from genome assembly GCF_022355385.1 of Mustela nigripes. Lineage (NCBI taxonomy): Eukaryota > Metazoa > Chordata > Mammalia > Carnivora > Mustelidae > Mustela > Mustela nigripes. The sequence goes on from NC_081565.1 coordinate 45,397,231, forward strand.
AAATATAAGTTTTGACTCTGATTCCAATTCTAAGATGCTCTCCTGAAGAAATACTTGCACATATGCATAGAGATACAGGATGTTTTTGTAGTACTCTTTGCCAGAGCAAAAATTCTAAAAAATCTACATTTCCACCTATATGGTAATGGTTAAATAAACTGTGATAAATCCATAAAACATAATACAATGCAACTTTTAGGAAAATGAGACAGAACTTATTGAATGTACTGACTTGGGTGAAAAGGAGAAATATATTATGAATCAAAAAACAAGTTGCTTAATATGTAAGATAAAAAACAGCTAAAATAAAATCTGTGTCTTTGAAATTTAAAAATAACCACCTAAATTACTTACATTAAAAAGGAAATCAAAAATGAATCTAGAGACTATTAAGAAATTACTGATGAAATCTATGTGATGAGCAAAGAAGCACTTAGCAAACAAAAATCATAGACTTAAATGCATCTATTATCTGTCAGAAAGAATTGAAAATAAATGAACTAACTATTTAATACTGGAAGCCAAATTACAATAACAAAATCAGCTTATAATAAGCAGTTGATATTTATAAAGATAATAGAATAATTAATGAGTTAGAATAGAAAAAAAAGCAGAAAGAAAAATGAGCTATTTTGAAACCAAAACTTTAGAAAATCTTTCATAAAAAACATACCAATAAATAAAATTAGGATAAAAAAAGGGACATTGGGAGATACTTTTTTAAAATAAAACCAACAACATAGAGATTGATTACAATAGGTTGGCATTAGGGGGGATTAGATGAAATGGACAGTTAAAGAAAATTTCCCAGAAAGGCTTAAGCTACCATATTTGAATTTTATAAGAGATAAGAAACTTAAGGAATAATGACAAAATGTATTGAAAGCAAAGTCAATACCTACCCTTCCCCCAAATATATTGGGCAATTACACCAAATGTAGAAAGAATAGGTAAAACCTATGTTATTTAAACCTATGTTATTTAAAACCTATGTTATTTAAATAAAGATGAAAAGCTTATCCAACATTGTATCAAAACCATAATTGTTTACAAAGAAACTACAGCTACCTCTTACTCATTAGTAGAAATTTTTATGACAAACAAATATTGGCAAATCAGACCTAGGATTCTACCACATTAGGGTTTTTCACAAGAAAGAAAAGCTCTATGTTAAAATATCTATTAATATAATTCAAATCATTAACAGATTGTCTTTAAAAAATGACAATCTTGATAAATGCTGAAACATTTTATATAATTTCCCTACCTGGTGGTTCCAGTCTGAGCCACCATCTGTACCCACAGAGTTCAGGATGAATTCCACAATGTCACACAACATGGGTTAAGGAATCCACTTTTAGGGAGAAAGGGGAAACAGTTTTTTCCAGTGGTTAGCAAGAGAAGAGGTGGCATAGAAAGACACCCCTAATCCTGCTAACATGTCACAGAGAGGCCAACCAAGCCAGGTTACTACTGACCCAGAGGATCTGAGGGCTATCCTAGCAGAGACACCTTAACCCCCTGCTCTGTACCACCTCTACATCCTCATCTCTTCCTTAAAATTCAAGCATGAGAGTCAACCTTGTAGGTGGAGAAAACACTCAGGCTACTTATCATCAGATTCTCTGGGTTTAGAGAGAAAGCAGTTTATAGGAATTACCTGGAAAGTTCAGCTATCTGTCTTACAAGAGACTTTGGGGCAGTAGAATGCTGCAATTCCTCTTGTGAAGGTGGGGTGGCAGGGGAGTGGAAGCTGCATTTCAGTGACTTTTCTCCTACTAAAGTAGAAGCATCCTTGCCCCAACTAGTCTGATGTCCAAGCATGCCAGACTGAACAACATCGGCTGTGGACATCTGCCTGTTGCCTCACAAAAATTTAATTCCTATGTATGTCTTTTCAAATCTTCATAAACATAGGATAGAAATAAGTCTGTTACTTTATTAGGGAGAATCTACCAAGAACCTAAAGCAAGTCTCACATTAAATAGTAAAAGATCAAAGCCATTCCATATTTCAAACAGGAAAAAGACAAGGAGGTCCTTGCTTTTAACATTTCTGGAGACCTTAATACAGTAGGAGTGAAAAAAATATGTATTTTTAAAAGACGTGGTTGTCAGTATTTGAAGGTATGATTGACTATCTAGAGAACAGAGGTTTCTGAAACAGTGATAATTTTATTTTCTGACCTAGCTCATGGTTATATGGTGTAAGCTTTATAAAAGTCATCAAAGGACACCTGTATAGCACAGTAGGTTCAGCATCTGACTTTTGGTTTTAGCTCAGGTCGTGATTTCAGGGTCCTGGGATCTAGCCCAGCATAAGGCTCTGTGCTCAGTGGGTAGTCTGCTAGGGGATAAATGCAAAGGACTTGAGGCATAACACAGTTTTCATGGGTTGAAGGAACTTAACCAAGACAGTATACCTAAGGCAAAGTGAGGAAAGGGAAGAAAATCAAGAGATGAAATCTTTTAAAAAGTAGGTGGGAAGCACTCTAGAAGACATTTAGGCTTGGATAGGTATCTAGATTTTATTCTAAGTACAATGGCAAGGTTTTAAACTCAGGCTTGAGATGATCAGATTTAATTATTCAAAAGGACAATTTGGCTGCTAGGTGCAAAGTATAAGGAGGCAAGAGAGAAAACCAAAGGACAAGGACGGAAAAGCCCCTTTTCTAGTTTCTATAGGTGTGGCTTCTATATTCTTCTAAAACTAACCAAGTGAGTAAAGGCTACTCACTCATTGCTATAACAAGGGAGTCAGCCATCATCACTTCCATTCTGGTAGAGACTCAAAGGCAGACAGAAGGTTGGGAAAGTTTTACTTATAGAGGATGGGGATGGCCTCAGGTATGCTTTGATTGGAAGTTGTTGGCATGGGGAAGCTACAGGCAGGCTAAGGAGAAACAAGTCATCCCGTGTGATTGGTGTATATTTGGCATTCCTGCTTAGTCCTACAATGAAATTAGAAACAAAAATTAGGGAAGCTGTCAGTTGTCAATGAGCCATTTGAGGCTCATTGTTATAGAAGTTATTGCTTATCTTCTTGAATTGTTTCTAGAGATAGCAATCTAGCTTTCTGCAAGACTAACTTGTAGCAGGCTGTCTTCTTGGGCTGTTTATAGTGGGTAAGGGGGTTAGTTCCAAGGCAGGTTGCTTTAGGTTGTAGGTCAGAGTTCTATTTGTATATGTGGTCTGACTATTGTCTGTTTGTATATTCAGTCTCTCAAGTGGTAATGGTAAAAGAGAGAAATGACTGGATTCGTGACATTTTTATTTGGCCATGAACCTGACAAAATTTGTTAAGAGGTTGGAAGTAGGAAGGTTAGCAAAAAAGAAGAAAAACTTCTTTTTTGTGAAATGACTCCTAGTCTGGAGCCCTAACAATCAGATGTGATAGCAGTTCCTAGAATCTAAAAGTTGAAATGTAGGTTGGGCCATAAAGCTGAGCACTCTCATTTGGAGCAGGGGTCAGCAAGTTTTTCTAGATGGCCTTTTTCTAGAAGGCCAGATGGTAAATTTTCAGCTGTACAAGCCATCTGATCTCTGTTATAACTCCTCAACTCTGCTGTTGCAGCATGAAGCAGCCACAGATAAAATATAAACAAATAAGAATGGCTGTGTTCCAATAAAACTTTATCCATAAGCAATAAAATTTGAATTTCATATAATGCTCTTTTGATATTTTTCAACCATTTAAAATGTAATCCCCCCAAAATAAAAGAAAAATAAATAAAATGTAAAAATCATTCTTAGTTCATATGCCTTACAAAAATAGGCAGTGGATAGGATTTGGCTTGAGGACCATGGTTTGCTGACCCCAGATCTAGAATCAAGGATTGTTAGGTGCACGTGCCAAACTTTGTGTTAATACAGGATGGGGTAGGGACGCCTGGGTGGCTCAGTTGGTTGGACGACTGCCTTCGGCTCAGGTCATGATCCCGGAGTCCCGGGATCGAGTCCCGCATCGGGCTCCCACCTCCATGGGGAGTCTGCTTCTTCCTCTGACCTTCTCCTCGCTCATGCTCTCTCTCTCACTGTCTCTCTCTCAAATGAATAAATAAAATCTTTAAAAAAAAAAAAATACAGGATGGGGTAATTGGCTGATGGACATTAAGGAGGGCATGTGATATAATGAGCACTGGGCATTATATAAGACTAATGATTCACTGAACTCTACCACTGAAACTAATATTATACTATATGTTAATTGAATTAAAATTTTTTAAAAAGAGGAAAAAAGGCAATATAGATTATTATATAATTCTCACAACTCTATGAGATCACAGCTATTATTATGCCCATTTTAATTATTAGGTAACTGAGTCTTAGCGAAGATAAGTAACTTTTGCAAGGTCACTTGCCTAATAAGTGCCAATACCATTTGTTATTGAAGTAACAATATTTGACTTGGATTCAGTGTTAACACCTCATTTTACTAGACAGGTAAACAACACACTTTGCCACTCTAGTCTTTAGTTGCCACAAGATTAAGAATGCTAATAAAACATCTCTATCTTGCTTTGGTTGTTATAGGACTCAAATAAAATAATCATAGCTTAAATTTCACCCCATCAACGAGGGTTTATTCTGATCATCCTAAGATAGCATGTTTGTACTATGATGCTTTTTCTTCATAACACTTTTCATACTCTGATACATTATAGATTTATTTCTCTGATTATTGTCTGTCTTCCCACATGAGAATACTACAGGAAGAACCATGAGGAAAACTGCTGCTTGTTTAAGTCCGTGCTGTATCCCCAAAGCCACTAACAGTGTCAGGCAGAAGTAGATACTTAATAAATAATTATTGAAAAAATGAAGAGTATACATATAATGTATAACCTCCATGTAATATTTTTTCTCTTTATTTTAGTAAAAACTTTTAGTAGAAAATTTATCACTGCACACATTCTTTTAAAAGAAAGTAGACACAGCACTAAAGCAGCTGTGAAAATAAATTATAAGCACTAGAACCCTCCTACTTCCAGAAAAGAACACCTCTATAATCCATCTTATTTTTTAAACTTGTTGACTTTTCTTTGAAGAGTTAAAAGAACTTTTGAGTTCCACAGATTCGTGTTAGATGAATTCATAATAAGATAGACATGGGGGCAGGGACAGGCACAGGGATTCTATAGTATTGAACAAAAACTATTGGTTGAGTTGGAAGATATCTCTAAAGGTTAATTACCCCACATTTTGACATCTTGTCAATTATTAGTTTCAGGTACCTTATTGTTTTAACTTTCTGATCCTAATCCCTTCAAGTCATGCCACTTTGATATAATTCTTAGACATATCCAGTTTTTCAGGGTTTTAAAATTTTTATTCAACTTGTACTAGTTCAGTGTCTCCTATGAAACTTCATATATTTGTGTATGTGAGTGATTTTCCAGATATTCCCAGAAACTGTTTTTCACTATATTACTTCCTATTTGCTGATTTATAGTTTATTAAAATTTGGTTTCATTGTCTTGTTAGCTATTCTTTCATGCCTTAGAATTCTAAATTACATTGAATTATTATGCCCATAATAATTTTCAAATTATTTTTAAAATATTAAATATTTTTAAAATTTTTACATTTTAGTGATGAAGACAGTATTATTCCTATTCTCTTGAGATAAAGATTATTAAAAAAAAAAAACTCCCACAGATGCTTTCTCTTAGTTTAGTTACTTTTTCCTTTCAATCATAACCCAGAGATTCACTAGATAGTAATTTCTACTTTAATGTACCTGAAAGAATTTATTATTTGAATGTATATAAATATACAATATATGAATGTATACTTAAATATCTAAGAACAGAACTTGATCTATAAATGAGTGCTGTCTAAAGAGAAACTAAATAACAACAAATTTATCACTGGCCTGTTTGAAATGCTTAAATGGGTAATGCTATATTTTGAAACATTACTTGAGAAGCTGCATTCTGTGAAAATATTAACAAAGTTAGAATATTACTTATAAACATAATGCTCAAAGTTAAAAATGCATGAAAAGCTATAACAGCTATAATAACTTTAAGAGAAACCCCTCTAAGAATGAAAATAAAGCATAACAGAAGTGTAAATATAACTCAGATTAATAATTTTTATTTTCCTCATATCCATTACTTGAATATGTAAATCATCCTAAGCCATCTTTTGTGCTTCTATGTGCACTTATGCTTATTTTAAAATGACAGCCACAGGGACAAATGGGTGACTCAGTCAGCTAAGCCTCCGACTCTTGATTTTGGCCCAGGTCATGATCTCAGGGTTGTGAGATTGATCCCTGAGCTGGCACACCCCATTGGGTGTGGAGCCTGCTTAAGATTCTCTCTCTCTCCCTTTGCCCCACCCCCACCTTTCTAAGAAGAATTAAAAATTTAAAAAAATAAATGACAGCTACAAAATAAACAGATTCCAATAGCTTCACAATGAAAGAAATTTAGAAATGTATTAACCTCAGCCCTGTTTATAGAGTCATGTTGGGGAGGAAGAATTATTTATTGACTTTAGCAAAGTCTCATGCCTGTTATCAAAATGGGACAATAGGGACACCTGGGTGACTCCCGTCAGTTAAGTGTCTGACTTTGGCTCAGGTCAGGATCTCAGGGTCCTGGGATTGAGCCCTGTTTTGGGCCCCACACTGAGTGGAGAGTCTGCTTGTCCCTCTCCCTCTGCCCTTCTCTCCCCCACTCATGCTCTCTCTCATTCTTTCTCAAATAAATAAATAAAATCTTTTTTAAAAAATGGGACAAAAATTGGGTGCCTGGGTTGCTCAGTCTGTTAAGTGTCTGCCTTTAGTTCAGGTCATTATCCCTGGGGACTGGGACAGAGCCCACATTGGGCTCCCTGGTGCGTGTGTGCTTGCTTGCTTGCTCTCCTACAAATAAATAAATAAAATCTTAAAAAAAAAAAAAAAAGGGGACAATGATGCCAAACAATGGATGCTTACCCCAAATTCAATTTTTGTTATTTTAAACATTTTATCATTTGCTGATAAGCTGAAACATGAAAAAAGACATGAATTTCAATAGCATGCTACAGGACATAGGCAGATTAACATCTGTTTCCTGACCTCTTTGTGATGCTTCCAGAGCAAAGTGAAAACTTGTAGCTTCATTATACTTGCCTCTAGGTTGACCTCATTCAGTGAATTAATTGGGAGTACAATTGACCAATATCTACCTTAAAAAAAAAGTAATATAAAGAGAAACTTAGAGGATTCTGGTTATTTTAGCAACAGCTCACACATGTTAATATTTATTTTTGTCTTATCAGCTCAAATTTTTAATTTTCAATTCTTGCTTATGTAGTTTTATGGCTGCTTTTTCTGATCCAGTTAAAATTATTCTTTCACTCACATATTCATTTTGAAAACATTTATTGAGAGTTTTCTAGGTTCTAAAAATATATAGATGAATTTAACTGTTCCTGCCCAGAAGAGTAGTACAGTGATAGTTGCGTGTGTGTGTGTGCATGCATGTGTGTGTACACACGCACGCGCATACACACACATTACAATAGTAATACAGTATGGTAAATGCCATAGTAGCAGTAGGGAACAATAGATGTTTCTAGCTCCCTTGGCAGAACTGGGGAAGGTTTCTCACAGAGAAGGTCACATTTCATATTGCCAGACAAGTAACATTTTGGAAGTTGCATAATGGAAAGAAGTCCAAATAGGAGAAACAGCATAGTCAGAGGCACTGAAATATATGGACAACAAAAAGAAATCCATTGAATTTCGAGGTTGGGGATGGCAGAAAATGTGACTGGTAACAAAGAGATTAAATGACCATTCATCAAGAATGTTCAATAAAGGATTCAAAATAGGGAGGAAGGTTGAATTCTAAGATTACTTCCTGCTCTGTAATATCAGTCCATATTTATGATATTCTTGCCTCCGTGAGCTATTTATAAAGTGAGTAATCAATTTCTAATTTACTTGTTAGCAATTCATAAGTTCACATAGAGTCTGCTAACACTTTAAATATCCCTATACTCAACAATAATCATTAAAAAACTAACACTAGCTATTGATTACTTATTCTGATAAAGAGTTTAAAGCTATTTTGTTTGTAAGATGTTCTTGGAAGGACCACACAACTTGGTTAACATCTTCCTAAACAAAGTGCCTCATGGGTAAATGGACTGAAAGGTTCTAAAATGACTATACTGAATACATAAAAAATGGTTAACTATTGTTAAAATCAAATAAGTGATTCAAGACAGTATTAATAGCAGATTTCTCTAGGAAAAAAAAAAGTGTAATCATGATTACAAGAAGCCCAGATATTTTATGTGGACAATTTCAGTTTTAAATTATTTTATACACAAAATCAAGTTGTCCACGTGAAACCCTAAATTTTCATAAATGCATTGCTTAATGGTATCACAGAATTCAACATCTCTAATTTTAAGAATTTAGTGTTTGTAATATTCACCAACTATATTTTGAAAATGATTTCATTGTATTCTGCTCAGTTGATACAAAAATTAAGTTTATGACATTACATATTTTATTGGCAAATTGAATAGCTTAGTATTTGATCCCAATATCTTGGAAGAGAAACTCTTTGTAAGTAATAGTGTTCCTGCCAGAGTTTTCCCCATCTAACTATATCTCCAAGATCTGCCAAGTTCTAAGTGTAGTAGAATAAACACAGACACACTTTCATGGAGAGAATGTGCCAGTTTTTAATCATCCCTTTAATCACCTCCAACATCTGCCAGCTTTTCTCTTTCTGAAAAGTACTGCCACTTTTAGCATGACCCCCAAGAGGCAGGTGCAATATACAAAAAGCATGGTGTGGTGCTTTCCAATTGAGTCCCTCTTGGCTTTCAATTGAATGATGTCCCAGCCTCGTTTGGCTGAGATCAGATGGTACCTCCCCTCCTCCACCACTCAATAGGACAACACCACAGGAGTACTAAGTCCTGGGGCTTTTCTAGCAGTCCCTGAAATAAAATAACATTAAAAAAAAAAAAAAAAGAATGTTCAGAATTCAAAAGGATAAAAATAGTGTGAAGTAGGTGGACACTAATATATACATGAGCAAAAAAAAAAAATTGCAAGAACTATGTAAGATTCGTCAACAGATCAGATGTCTACATTTCAAATAGCAATTCTGATTGCAAATTAACTGGGTAGGATGAAGTATTGGAGACAGTTTACAAATCAGATAGATTCAAAGAGTGCTCCTACTGGGGCTTGGCTTAGAATAAATCCTGCCTGAGTACCCTGAAATTCTGAGTTTAAGTAATCAATTGCTATTGATTTTTCACTTTTGTTCTGCCAACATTTGGTTATTCCCTGGGTCACGCAGCCTTGCCATTTGAGCCAAAGTCAATAAAGAATTTATTCATTCATTAAAATCCGTAAAGGTAGAATGTAATGCTGAAAAATTACATTTAAGATTTTCTACAGTAAATATCCAAGATTTTGTGTGGGATTTTAATGTCCATGACAAATCTGTATTAAAGGACACCAGCAAGATAGACTTATGCCTTGTGAAGGACTGGTTTTGATGACTTAAATTGCATTGCTGAAGGAGAAAATTAACTTAAAAAGAATTTAACAATAAGTCCTTGGACTTTGTAGCAGGACTGTGAATATTAATTTACTCAATATATTAATCATGCAGTACTTTTACTATTTTCTTTATATTTCTTGGAAGCATCAGATACTAACAGAGTATTAGGGCCAGATCTCTGTTGGCCAATTTCATTCCAATGATAAGTTGTTGGTAAACACACAGAAATAAAGGTTTATGTAGCAATATCGAAGTATAATAGCTCCCGGTTTGTCTAATCATTACAACTAGTGCTTGTGAAAACAGCTCAGTTAACTAGAAGTTTATTCAGTTCTCACGTATTACATCGACTCTAAGTATTCTCTTTAATTTTTATGCAAAAACAACAAAATGCCTTGTAGTGCTTTTCAGTAAGCAGAAAGCTCTAACTCTATCCATCACTCCCAATAATAATACCAAATAGTTTTTTAAGTATATAAAAATGGTAAATGTTGCTCAGAATATTTTGATGAATTAATAAGGGTCTATTTCATCATATCATTTAGTAATTATTTTCTAAGATATTATAATTTATTTAAGATATTATTTTTTAAAGCCATTGGTTTATTTTCACTTGGAAACCTCTCTGAGGGTAACCACTTGTGTACAGTCTTAGTCACATTTCTAATTCTTTTCATGATTGCATATGTGAAGCTCTCAAATTTATGATTAGGGAACATTCCTGGATCTTCTAAATCTTTTCTAATATTGTGTAGCCTTTGTATAGTGCTTTAACAATTACAGACAATTTCTTATCAGTTTTCCATTCTATCGTCATGTGAAGTATTTCCTTTGTTTTACTTCTGAGAAAACAGATACAAAAAGATTAAGTGAAACTAAGATATTAATTTAAAAAATTAAAATGCTAGATCATATGAATAAGATTTCCTTCTCCCAAGGAAACTAATATATTAATGTTAAATTAGATATTCCAAAAATGAATGTCTCTCTCACATTTCCATCATAAGTTTTTGAAAGAATGGTAAGTGTAGGGAGGTAGGTTAAGCCTTGAAGAAAATACATAAAGCAAATATTTGTCTTAAGTTTCTTCTTATTAGCAACCATCAGAAACCCACAGGAAGATTTTCCAAATCCCTATCCCATCCACAAAGTACATGTTTTGAACAATTCTTTAGATTCTCATGGATTTTTGTTCTTCTTGATATCAAGTAATTCATTCCTATATTAAGACTGACATTTTGAATCATAAGATATTTTTACCAAATAAAAATTAAATGATTGACTATCTCAACATTTTCATTTTACAAATATAAAATGTAGATTTCAAAGATAGATTCAACAGTGGGTTTTGTGACTCTAAATGATATTTTCTTTCTGCTTTTTCAAAACAGGAAAAAAAAATTAAGTGAGGGTTTGTATGGCATACAAGTGAACACAATTAAGGAAACCCTCATTGTTGTCTTCTGAATAGACTTGTCACATTACTATTCACAGCTTTGTCTAGTGACAGTGGAATATCAAAAAGATACTGAATAATATAGCAAAAATCTATTGTGCCACTGAGATCTAATCTTTGTCTGAATGTAATTGCCTTATTAAAAGATTTGCAAGCTTACTCTTTCTGTGATTCTAAAATAAGCCAAGAAAAACCATGCTGTAAAAACTGCAACTGTAGTCTCTATGATATGACAACAGCATGTGAGTCAAACTGAAAATTAAAACCCCATTCCATGGTTCCTCGGCAATGGCATGGATGCTTCTAGTCCTGCAATTATCCCTGGTGGTGTGAATGGCATTTGGAAGACTTTCTTCCCATGAACTTAGCTAAGAGTGCCTGAGGAACTGCTTATGTAAATACGAATATCTCATTTAGATTGTAATTTATGTTCCGGGCAGTGTCTGCTTCTTAGTACCTGTTCATTATAGCTAATAGATTCAGGATAAGCTCCTTTGTCTTTTTCCCCCACCCTCTTCCCCGAAACACCTTGCTCTAAGCCTTCCTAGAGAAAGAACAGTTTCACTGTTCAGTGGAAATAGATAAGTAATTGCACATACTGATGCCAATACCCTTACAAATTGTCAGCTTTAGTAAATAGTGTAAGTGGATGAATCTTCTTCTTCTTTTTTTTTTTTTGCCCTTCAGCTTACTCCTTTTTCACATATTGTAATGTTATACTTTTATGATTTCATGAAAGGCATTGCTTCCCACTCCCCTCACTCCCTTCACTCAGATATAAGAAGACATAAGACAAGCTCCACAGTAATAACAGCATTAATTCACTTCGATTATGGCCTCAAGTCCTTATTCTTAATAGAGAATTGAACAACAACCAATTTCATTCTTCTATAATATAACTATCTCATTTAGGAAACAGTAGCCACTTTAACACAACTCTTTCACTAAGAGTGGATAGGGCAGGGAAAGAGGGCAAGGGCTAGTGATAGATCATGTGTATTTTAGCAATGTGTACGTCAGAAGAATTTGTTAGTCATCCAGCCTTAATGGGGTTTTGGTATATATTCAATATGTATAAAACAATGACATACGTAAATTAGAGTTTTTATTCAGTATTCTCTTTGCACTTCAATAGAATGGGAGTCTATTTACATAAGGGTGAACTTACAACCACTTGTTTGCCAAAATGAAAGTAGGAAGTTAAGTCTAATCAGAAACTATGACTCATCACTGTGACCACCATAAAACATCAATTTAATGCCTAAAGTTACATTTGAACTCATCTTTAAAAAGCAAATATTTGACGTAGCTACCTAAAATGGAATCTGTTGGGCGCCTGGGTGGCTCAGTGGATTAAGCCGCTGCCTTCGGCTCAGGTCATGATCTCAGGGTCTTGGGATCGAGTCCCGCATCGGGCTCTCTGCTCAGCAGGGAGCCTGCTTCCCTCTCTCTCTGCTTGCCTCTCCATCTACTTGTGATTTCTCTCTGCCAAATAAATAAATAAAATCTTTAAAAAAAATAAAAAAAATAAAAATAAAAAAAAAAATAAAATGGAATCTGTTCAGTGACAGTATTAACAGAATTCCAAGAATGAAAGCTTATTTATAATAGTAAGCTTCTCCTTACAAAATTAAAATTTTGGTTAGTTATTATGGAAATTAGGACTATATAACTATTACTAGAGGAACCCTTTTGGGGCACTTGGATGACTCAATCACTTAAGCATCCTGTAGATTTTATTATTTCTTTAAAATATAAACTACTAACTTATAAGTCCAAAAAATAGTGTATTCTTCTTTGAAATTCCTGAGATATAATTTTTAAACTGCATTTATACAATTCCCAATTATATAAGATATTATATATAATTTATATAATTCACATTTACTTTTGTTTTATCAGAAATGAGTTTTTTGAATTATATGCTAATAATGTCTGTAATACAGTGGAGACACAATCAGAGAAAACCTACTATTTAACTTTAAGCTTACTGTATGCATTAAATATTGTCTGACAGATCTTATAATGTATGTTGGTCTTGTCATAAAAATATCTAATAACTCTTGTCTTAAGAAATCAATTTGGATTAAATATGAACATCACATACACATTTCTTAATTAACCTTCCGACACTTTCAACAATATTTTCCCCTTTATGGTATTTCAAATGAAAGCTATATCTAGACTTCTGCTGAAATAATTTTTACTATAACTTTTTGTTTTATTTTATCTATTTTATTACAAAATTAACACATAACTATTACCTACAATTTGTAAAATAGAGCAAAATAAAAGGAATAAAGAACATTTATTATCCCAACATCTAAAGACAGCTCTTACTACCCTTTTGGTAATTTTCCTTATGGACTTTATTCCATAGAATTATTCTTTAAGTTGTTCCTAATTAGACTGTGTAAAACTGTGTATCCTGGATTGTACATTTAACATCATATAATGTTTCTTATGGTAATATAAACTATTCATGAATGTCGATTTGAAGGACATTGTGACAATTACAGGAGATGAGGCATAGAAAAGACTTAGTAGAACTCATGATACACAGTAACTGTATGTCAGCATATGTCAGCTACCATCCTCATCATTATATTTATTATTGTGTAATATCCACCCATAGGCTTTACTGTAATATATGTGACCATCTAATTTTTAAAAGATGTCTTATATTTTCTGGTCTTGTAAATAATGCTGGATTAGACATATTTTGTATAAAAAACTGTTTCCACATTATATATATATATATATATATATATATATATATGATTTCCAGGACGGAAATTACTGAATAAAATGGGATGCCTATTGTCAAAGTCTTTAATATAAATCACCAGATGTGTCAGAGAGTGTCCCCCACCTTCTACTCCCTCTTGCAATGTTTAAGATTGGCCCTTTTGTGGCACTCTTACTGACATTCAATATTCTCTCTTTTTTTTTTTGTGGTACACACTCATCTACTTTAATCATGTCCTTAGTTCTACCTGTCTCTAATGGCATATCACTTTTTTTTTTTAATTTTTGAGAAATGACATAATTTAAGAATAACAGAAAGTTCAGGGCACCTGGGTGGCCCAGTTGGTTGGGCATGTGCCATTGTGATCCTGGAGTCCTGGAATCGAGTCTCCGATTGGGCTTCCTGCTCATCAGGAAGTCTGCTTCTCCCGCTGCCCCTCCACCCTGCTCATGATCTCTCTCTCTGATGTGTTGTGTCTCTCTCAAATAAATAAATGAAATCTTGGAAAAAAAAAAAAAAGAGTAAGAGAAAAAACAATAATAATACGAAGAATTCTCCAAAACCCTTTACCAGATTCCCTAAATGTTACCATTTTATTTTATTTTATTTTATTTTATTTATTTATTTTTTAAATCTTAAGTTAGGTAAATGCAACACTGCCTCCATGGAAGAGATTTTTTTTTGTTGTTTTTTTTTTAAAGATTTTTTATTTATTTATTTGACAGAGAGAGAGATCACAAGTAGGTGGAGAGTCAGGCAGAGAGAGAGAGAGAAGCAGGCTCCCGCTGAGCAAAGAGCCCGATGCGGGGCTCGATCCCAGGACACTGAGATCATGACCTGAGCCGAAGGCAGCGGCTTAATCCACTGAGCCACCCAGGCGCCCCTAAATGTTACAATTTTAGCACTTCTACTTTATTCTTATTTGTCTATAGATATTGAAGGAATTACTTTCTGAAATGTAGATTAGACTTGTAACTAAAACACTTGTGCTATCTCAGGGTTGTCTTCTTTTTTCTGCATTTTTTTCCTGGACTATAGGTCATATTTTCTGGGGGTTTTTTGCATGGCTAGAACAAAAATATGCTAGACATGGATGACACATTGTGGACACAGAATTTTGTCATCTTCTTTTGAGAAGATATTTTATTTTGTTCTAGCATAAAAGTTCACCTGATGGGACTCAAATTCCAAATTCTTTTTGTGGTGGGCAGCAACTGAAATCTCTGCTCATCTACTTAGCTTTTCAGGCTTAATATCCACCTGACTGCTTAGATCTTCCTCGTGCATGCCCAGTTCAGGGATTAACCAAAGATTGGAGGAGAGATTATATATAGACTTAGATTGCATATAGACCGCACACTATGGAGTACTTTTCCAATTTTGAGCTATTTGGAGGGCCCAAAATCCAGACTGTGACACCACAAGCCAATAGTTTGGTATCTCTCTACTCAAGCACCCTGCACTGCCTAGTGCACTCAAGCACCCTGCACTGTCCTCTTGGAAAAGTCTATGTAAATGTGGAATCTCACTCAGTGCAGTTCTCTTCTTTCAAGGAGAGATTTTAGTTGCTTTTAGTATATTTTCCTGCTTTTGGTGAAACCTCATGCCTTCCCTTTTTTTTTTTTTTTTAATTTTTTTTAACTTAATCCAAAGTTTACAATTGTTACAGACAGGATGATTATTCCAATACCAGAACCTTGGCTATTACTCGCACCAGAATTCAGTCATTTCTGTAGCCTATATCAGAATCCAACAGATTTAGAGGCACCTGGATGGCTCAGTCAGTTAAGAGTCAGCCTTCAGCTCAGGTCATGATCCCAGAGGTCTGGAATCAAGTTCCACAATAGGCTCCTTGCTCATGGGGAGCCTGCTTCTCCCTCCGCCTCTGCCTAGAGTTCACCCTGCTTGTGTTTTCTCCCTCTCTCTCTCTCTCTCTCTCTGTCTCTTTGACAAATAAATAAATAAAATCTAAAAACAACAACAACAACAACAACTAACAGATTTAAAAGAACATTTCCCAAAGGGTGTTCTGTGGAATGCAAGTAATTCCTTGATGAACAATCAAGAGGATTGTTTTGTGGTCAAATACTTGGGAACCCTGTCTACTCTTTCACCCTCTGTGCCTCTTAGGTATTTACAATTGCATAAGCATATTGAAGGATAGTCCAAGTCCTCAAGAGTATAAAACTATTAAACATTAGCACAGTTTTCATTGGTTTAATAAATATTTATTAATAGACACTTTGGTGAGTTTTATTTTTTCAAAAATATTTTTTCACGGAACTCTTTTCTTTCCTATTTTTTCAAAACTATCACATAACTTAGAGTTCTATTTAATGCACTTTAAAAATGGCACATTGTAAGCTTAGTCTTCACTTCGAATTTTAATTTTTCTCTCCTAGAACTTCATTTCAAAAATTTTCTAGTCTAGAAAACTGGTGTATTACCCCATAAACACATCTCAGTTGTTTTCTACTTGCATGATTTTATTGAGAGCAATTATTTTATCAATATAGTTCCTCCCTAACCAGTTAATTTATATTTCTCAATTATTTTACCATGAAGGTCGATACAGGTTTACTGCTTTATTCAAACCAGTTTTTATTCAAACCAGAATGTCACTACAGACCTAGGACAGTCCATAAAATTTCTCTCAAAGATGTAGCACATATCAGAGAATGCAGAATAAAAATGACAACAGAATCACGACACATAAAGCAAAATGTCTTCTGTTGTCTGATTATCTATTACTGTGAAACAAACTACCTCCAAAACTTAGTGCCTAAACAGTAACCATTTTATTATCTTTCACAATTTAGTGGGTCAGAAATTCAGGCAGGGTTTGGCTGGCAACCTCTTTTTCTCCACCACCAAGAATTATTCAGCAACATTCAATGAGCTTCTAGGCTGGTTGGTAAGTTTTATATGGCCTCACTCAGTTCCCTAGCACCTTGGTGCAGATGGCTAGAAGGCGGGGCTCAGTGGCAACTGTTGGGTCCCCAATTATGGGTTCCTCAATAATGGGTCCATGGTCAAAGGAGAGAGACTGATACAAAGCAAAGGTCAAGCAAAGCTTTATTTCACGCCAAGCATCAAGAATCAAACCGACCGTCAAACAGACTAGTCAGGCCGCTCCTTTCAGAGGGGGCGACCCCTCCCTGCCTCAGGGACTAACTTTTATAGAGCAAAGGCCATGTGGTTGGGCCTGGCTACACACAGGTGGTGAATGAGATTGTAACAGATAGAGAAAGCTGCACAGTCATGCTAGGTCACAAACAAGTGACCAATTGAATTACAATCCACCCCATAGTAGCTATTTGAACTAGCCTATCACCTTGGTCAGGATTGGCACCCAAGAGGCAGGGCCCACACTCCTTGGCAGCTAGGGAGACAGTATATGCGCTTTACTGATTGGATGTCTCCACCTGATCTGACCCATCCCTGCGTTTGAGCTGTTATCTCTACCTGACCTGACTTAATCTTGTATTTGGGCTTTGTTACCTGGGACTGGTTTCCCGGACTTGCTTTTAAATAAGTTCCCCTGGCTGGGGGCAGGGTCAATTTAAGTTTTACTGCATAAACAACAAAATGGCTGTTCAACCGGGATGGGGCCGCTCTGGCTAAATAGGCCCTTACAGAAACCTTCTGCAACTCTCATAGCCTTGGAGCCTCTCCATTTGATGTCTCCTGCTGAGGAGTCAGATTTTTTGTACAGTGGCTCAGGGTCCAAGAGGGGAAGGTAGAAACTAAATTCCTCTTAAAAGCAAGGCCCAGAATGGCCTCATATCTTATATACATTTTGTTAACGTGGTCATTGACCAGCTCAGATTCAAAACAAAGGGAACTAGACCCCACTCTTGATAGTTGGGATTTCAATGAATTTGTGTTCATCTTTATTTAATCCACCATGCTATTCTCATGGTAAAAAGCAGTGGACATTTTGCAGAAAGTGATATGAAACAAGTGGAATTCTGTCCTATTCAAGAATTATATAGATAGGGACAATAAGCTAGTAGCAAGTGCTAATGTTAAGAAACATAACTAAGAAAATTATCAGAGACACAGCAGACATCAAAAATATATAAGTAGGGTGCCTGGGTGGCTCAATGGGTTGAGCCTCTGCCTTCGGCTTGGGTCATGATCACGGGCTCCTGGGATGGGCTCTCTGCTTGGTAGGGCTCTCTGCTTGGTAGGGCTTTCTGCTTGGTAGGGCTCTCTGCTTGGTAGGGCTCCTCTCTCTCTCTCTGCCTGCCTATCTGCCTACTTCTGATCTCTCTCTGTCAAATAAATAAATAAAATCTTTAAAAATATATATATAAGTATATTATGAACAACTTTATGCCAAAACATTTGAAGATTTAGACAAAAATGAAATATTTCTAGAAATATATAACTTATAAAACTTATTTAGGCAGAAATAGAATTATCTAGATAGTTATTTACTATTGAAGAAATTGAATCCAAATAAAAAATTTTGCCACATTGAAAATTCTGAGCCCAAATGATATCACAAACTCTTCCAAACTCTCACAGAATAAATGTTCCAGTAATATTCAAGTCTTCCAAAGAATAGGAATACAGGTTATAATCTCTAAATAATTTTATGAGCTAACATAATCCCATAGATGATATGTTTATTAGGAAGATCAGCCTATAATTGCCTTTTCTTGTGTTGTCCTTCCTAGCATACCAATTACTCTAGTTTGTCATTATGTAAATGTGTAAAAAATGTAAAATGTAGCTCACATTATACATTCAGTATGAACTTACATTATCAAAAATTAATTAAACATTAACATGTGTTAATGGATGATGATCAGTCCCTCTCAAGAAAAGAGATATAGATGATTGGATTCAACAGGGTCTTCTTTTTTTTCCTTTAGATTTCCTGGATATAGTAGGGGAAAAAATGTTTCTAATGTTAGTTTTCTCTTTTCCTGTCTTTCTCCCTACTAAAGACAAATTTGTCATTGCCCATTTAGATTCTCTTCTTTCTTACTTCCTGATGAGATCCCTTTCTGGGTGGACCTGTTCTTTGTGATGCAAAAATATGAGAATGAGAATGGGGGGGGGGGAGAGTCCTTAGCCCCAAAGCCTACATCTATTCGTGTAACAAAGAACTGGAAGAGGGGACAAAGGGATTAAAAAACCTGGTTACCTGGGGGAGTTTGGATTCCTAAGTAAAATCTGTCAAAAAAAATTACAGGATGAGTAAGGTGTATTTTGGACAGCATAGTTTGGGAATATAAATTTGATACCCTTTTTTATTCTACAGGTTCAAGTAAAGATTGAAATTACTTTTGCACTAAAAAGTAACTGACATGAGGGCCCCTGGGTGGCTCAGTGGGTTAAAGCCTCTGCCTTTGGCTTGGGTCATGATCCCGGGGTTCTGGGATAGAATCCCGCATCGGACTCCCTGCTCAGTGGGGAGCCTGCTTCCTCCTCTCTCTCTGCCTGCTTCTCTGCCTACTTGTGATCTCTGTCTGTCATATAAATAAACAAAAATCTTAAAAAAAAAAAAGTAACTGACATGACAGTGTTTGTCTTTGCATACATATGACACCCTCAAAGAATGAGCAGTGTGGAGCACTATTGTGAAAATCTTCCATTTTTCCAAAAAATATGAAAGGAAAAAAATTACTCATTTAATCCAGTATCAGCTAGGGATTTCCCATGCTTTTTACCTGAGCAAACTTGTCTTGATCTGGTTTACAAAATAAAAAATATTTTAACAAATTGGTGAGGGGCTCAGGTTCATAGAATCTTTGACCACCTTGGTTCTTGCTGCTGTATATACTATCTCTATAATGTGCAACTTTAACCTGGATATGAAACTCTACCCCATCTCCATTGTACACACACACTAATAAAATGGAGGATTCATGAGTTTAGTAGACTTTATTGACTTTGAGAGGAGGAAGGAAAATAAGCTTATAACAGCAATTCAAACAATTTCCTGTAGAATATTTTTTAAAAAGACTTATTTATTTATTTATTTATTTATTTATTTATTTATTTGGAGAGAGAGAGAGAGCACACGCACACAAGAAAGGAAAGGGTCAGAGGAGAAGTAGACTCTCCACTGAGCAGGGAGCCCAATGTGGGACTCGATCCAGGGACTCCGGGATCATGACTTGAGCCGAAGGCAGTTGCTTAACCAACTAAGCCACCCAGGCACCCGGAATATTGTTTTTGTAAGATTTTTTTAAATTTATTTATTTAAGAAAGAGTAGAGCAAGTGAGAGAGAACACAAATGGAGAAGAGAGGCAAAGAGAGAGGGAGAAGCAGAGTCCCCACTGAGCAGGGAGCCAGACATGGGGCTTCATTCTGGATCCCTGAGATCATGACCTGGCGGAAGGCAGACACTAACTGACTCAGCCACCAGGTACCCTAATTTCCTGTGGAATAGTAAATCAGAACTATTTTTAAATGCCTTTCTGCCCTCTTACTATTGTAATACAGTCCCAGGTTTGCCCCAACTTTCTTGATCCCTACCCTCCTCTCCCTTTCTCTTTTTTCCATGTCCCACGCAGAGGAGCTTTCCCTCTTATAATGAAGAAAATAATAAGAGCTAACATTGATTGAAGATTTCATATACTTCAGACACTGTGCTATGTGTATTACATATATTACTACATTTATTCCTTATAAAAATCTTGGGAAGTAACTATTAATATCATCATCCTTTTTATAGATGAGGAACCAAAAGGTCTAGTAGTTTTTCCAAGTTCACAGAGCTAATAAATAGTAGGGCCAGGATATGAACCAATACAGTCTGATTCTAGAACCTCTCCTTGAAACCATATAGCATACTACCTACAAATATAACATGTAAATTTGGCAACTGCCATACTCTTGCAACAAAATACAAATTTATTGCATGGGAGCTTTTTACCCCCAAAACCCTTCTCACCATGGAAGGAATTCTGAGGCTAATTGCTGAGATGGTAAAATGTTTTTTCATCTTCTTACATTTGCACTTTTCAAGCTTGACACAAAAATTTGGAAGAAAGCAAGATTTAAAAAAAGCATTATTTTTTTTTACATGCTAATGTTATTTATGTTGCCAAATCAATATGTAGACACAAGGCATGATGATCTGTTTGGAAAATTCAGAAAAGACAAGAATGAAGGGCAGAGGGACAAAAAGGATCTGAAATGATACCTATACTCTAAAACAAATTGGGTCCTAGGGAAACTTCTCTGGTTGCAAAGATAGAGCCATGTAAATAATACTGTATCCTACATGTATAGTTTTGGTATTTGTAGTCCACTAAATGGAGTTCAAAATCAGAAAATATAGGAAGCAAGCCATAATTAGGAATTTGATGAGCTGAATGGTAGAAAAGTAGGAATTAGTTGTTCAGTATAAGGCCTTATCTAGGGGGCAGGTATGGGGAGGCAACCAGTAATCTAAGATCAAAGAGAGTCATTAGTACCATTGACTACACAAACACAAGGCTGGGGAGCTACTAAGGAGGTCCTGAGACTGTCTGTGAGAATTTCTGAGAGTCACATGGCATCTGCAGCTACTTGTACCTGTCTGGGTTCTTTAAAGAAACAGAACAGGAGATGATAGATAGAAAGATAGATAGAGAGAGAGATTGATCGAGATTATTTATAGACTATATAGAAAGAGATTTTAAGGGATTACCTTACAAGTTTGTGAGAGTTGGCTACTCTGAAATTTGAAATCGGAAGGGCAGAGCAGCAGGCTGGAAACTCAGGCAGGATCTCTATCATAGTCTTGCAACAGAATTCCTTCCCTGGGAAATGCCAGTTTGGGGTCTTAAAGCAGCTGACTGGAAAAAGCCCACTCACATTACCAAGAGCAAGCTACTGGGGTTCCTGGGTGGCTCAGTGGGTTAAGCCTCTGTCATCGGCTCAGGTCATGATCCCAGGGTCCTGGGATAGAGCCCCGTCAGGCTCTCTGCTCAGCAGGGAGTCTGCTTCCCCCTCTTTCTCTGCCTGCTTGTGATCTCTGCCTGTCAAATAAATAAATAAAATCTTAAAAAAAAAAAAAAAAGAGCAAGCTACTTAAAGTCAATGATTAAATATGTTAATTACATCTACAAAATACCTTCAGAGCAACATCTAGACAAACATTTAACCAAACAATTGGGTACCATAGCCTAGTGAAATCAACATATAAAATTTAACCACCACAGTATTCTTTTGAGATGTTTGGTTTCTACATCTAGTTACGAGGGGAAAAATTGATGGATCAACAAGGGGATTTGCCTCAGTTCTAGAAAGACTCAGGAACTCAGAGAGGGGACCAAAACTAGCATAAGAATGGTGCACTTCTCTTTGAGAAGCTACTGAAAGGGGAGAGACAATACAGAATAACTCAGATAATCATGATTTTTGAATGTTCAGTTAAATAGGAATAACCTGTTTGTGTAGAAATGTGTTCAAAATTCAGATCCCTATGGTTTTGATTCTGTAAATTTGTGCGAGAATCTAATAATCATCCCCAAGTGATGCTGATGCAAGTCACACACAGATAACACTTGAGGAAGAATCAAAGTGAATAACAATATCCATCCCAGGGCTAAAGAGAAAGTGAATTCCTAAACATAATACAATCTCAGTGAGGACAAGCTTCACCCACTGAAATGATAGAGTGACCAGCTAGACCTGAATCCTATCATCCCACAGAATGAAGATAGCTCCCCGAAACAAAAGCAAATGATAGCTTAGATATGCCAAGCAAATTTAATTTCAAAATAGCCATTTTTGAATGTACAAATGGAATCAGAACAAGTCACAATTGAAAGCCAGTTCAGAATATGGCCTGTACCCTACTTCCCATCCCTACGCCTTTCATTTGTTTGTGGTAATAAAATTAGAGCATATCACAGAGAAAAAGAACAAAGTAACTGCAATGCTAAGTGAACAGTTTGTTCTCTACCCAGTTTTCCAAACTGCTGTTTATGAAAAAAACAACTGCATTCTTTTTGCCAAATGAGATGCTCACCAGTTTGAATGACTTACATAGGGTATATCAGAATGCAAGCATACCAAAGACAAAGCTTCTGACAGAAGATGAGCTTGAAATAAAATTTTAATTGAATTACTGTTGGTAATAGAGAGCGAAAAGTGGAGTCAAACTTTCATCTTGTAAGACAAAGCACTCTTGTTATCATTGTGTTTGAAATTGTTCCTGTAGCCATGCAAATAGAAAAACAAAAGCCTCTCCCCCTTTGAACTTGATCTGATTCATAATTGCCATCCAAGGAGCTCTAACCAGTTTCCTATCATTTAGAATTACGGATTTCTAGAATCTTTGATATACAAGTGGACCTGATATTAGCTCCAAATATCCAAACCCCCTACATTACATACTGGCCAAACAGCTTCCAGCATCTCTTCAAAAACTTCTAACAATGGGAAACTATTATCTCTGAAGTAATACCCCTCTATACTCAGCAACCTTAATCTTAAAGTTTCTCTTTGATGTGTTCTCTTTTCTTCTTCCTACTTTCCCTCAGCACCTCTTACCCCTCCGCTTTACTCCTTACCTCCCTACAAACTGAAATGGTCACACACACACACACACACACACACACGCACATATGCCACATGTCACACACACTCTAACCTCCTGGGACCTTTAAAAACATTAACCCTTGGGCACCTGGGTGACTCAGTTGGTTGAGTGTTTGCCTTCAGCTCCAATCCTGATCCCAGGTTCCTGGGATTGAGTTCCACATGGGGCTCTCTCATTCCCTCTCCCTGTGTGTGTGTGCTCTCTTTCTCTAGCTCTCACTCTCTCTTAAATAAATAAATAAAATCTAAAAAAAAAAAACCCAAATAACAAAACCTTAACCATGACAAGAAATAACATAAGTAGGATTAGAAAATATATCTGATTCCCCCAAGGTAATCACTTATTAAGTTCTTATTAAGTTTAGGGTGCTAATATTTTACTTAACACATGGGAAAAAACTGACCTTCAGTTTACTAATCACCTCCGTCTTTAATCAGAAAAGAGACTAGGGCTGTAATTATACAAGGCAAATGTTTTTAGGCATTATGAGTTGTTCCATCAAAAATTCGTTTTTTAGGGGAGCTGAGTGGCTCAGTCATTGGGCCTCTGCCTTCGGCTCAGATCATGATCCCAGGGCCCTGGGATAGAGCCCCGTGTTGGGCTCCCTGCTTGACAGGAGGCCCGCTTCTCCCTCTCCCACTCCCCCTGCTTGTATCAACTCTTTCGCCATGTCTCTCTCTGTCAAATAAATAAAATCATTTTTTAAAAATTCTTTTTTAAAAAAGATTTATTCATTTTTAGAGAGAGTATGTACAAGCAAATGAGCGCAAGTAGGGAGAGGGACAGAGGGAAAGAGAGACAAGCAGACTCTCCACTCAGTGTGGGGCACTCCACCCACCAACACACACACACTCAAGGCTCCATCGCACGACCCTGAGATCATGACCTAAGCCAAAATCAAGAGCCGGTCATTTAACTGAGGGAGCCACCCAGGCACCCCCCAAAATTCTTTATACTGAAGACTTCTAAGACAGTGGGAAGGATGAAATATAATTTGACATTAGACTGACGAGGAGGTAGATAAATAACTAGGAATGTGACTTCTCAATAGCCACATTACGTGGCTCCTTACTACAGAAGAAAATATTTTGCAACAGAAGTTTTAATGACACTTTTTAAGAAGGACACTTGATGTGATGAGCACTGGGTGTTCTATGCAACTGATAAATCACTCCATTCTACCCCTGAAACTAATAATATACCGTATTTTAACTAAATTGAATTTAAATAAAAAATAATAAATAAGTCAATAAGTCAATAAATAAATAAATAAATAAATAAAATGAATGCTCAGATCCTGTGCATTGTTAGTCCCACAAAAAAAACATGGCCTGCCAATTAGTCAAGGTGCTAAGTGCCTTCTGTGCATCCAGTTAATGTCTTAACACATCACAGTAGATGAGTAAATGCTAGGTAAGATTTAATTAATTATTTTAAAAGCTTTGTACTTATAAAAAAAAGTTATCAACTTGTAAAAATGAGTTCCTAAAATACACTAATTTTATATATAATATGAAAATTCACCAAATTGTTTAAGGCTCTATTTACAAATATTAAAGGAAAGGATATTAATATTTTATATTTTCCAACCTGACACCCCATGAGATTGGTAAAAGAGCATTATTTATTGACATTTCTTTAAAAATTTACTGAAAGTTAACATAACTACATTATAGTACTCACAATTCTATTTGTACAGATGCCATTGCAGAATAAACCGAGTTTCCGTTGTATAAAGGAAATCTTGACCCAGCCGAAGAAAAGAAAAATGAATTAGAATTCTGTCTCTACTACTTTTACCAGCTCTGTGGCAATGAAAACCTTATTTGACTTCTCTGAACTTCAATCTCTTCATTTGCAAAACAGGTATAAATTATTGTTACTGGTATTAAACTATCTTACAGCATTGTTGTGAAGATTATATACATTTTATGTGAAATAATAAACACAATACTTGGTAGATGATAAGGCTCAGTAAATCATAGCTGTTGTCTGTAACAGCTAATTGTTGCTTTTACTCTTTTAGGTGACCAAAAGTCAAAGAAAAATAAAATTCAAAACAAAAGCAGAAAGCCTAAATAGTTTCTATTGAGTTTATGCCAGTCTTTTGATTTTAGAACTTTTAATTATTTAAATAGCATAGTAATATAAGAATATTTATATATGGTGTGAGTTTCTAGAAAAATATTCATGATAAATATTACAATTATTATTAGATAAATGTGAAACACAAAGAGGTAGGAAATATCACCATATGATTTAGACAAGAAAATTGGGCCTCAGAGCTCATTGCTTGATGAGGATCACACAGCTAATACATTGGAAAATCAGAATTTGAGGCAAGTTTTGAAACAAGTTTTAATGTTTGGAGTGATAAAATAATAAGGAAAATCAGAGCAAAAAAATTAATCTATAAAATAGGAGTGGTCCAACCTGAAAACATGAACCAAGATTATATAAATAAAGGTATTCCAAATTATTTAATCATTATCATGTATCACAAGTGAAAAAGATCACCTCTTTCCATGACATTATGTTCATAAAATAATGAAATCAGATGTAGGAAATGTTTATTAAGATACCTCTTTGATGGATGCCTGGGTGGCTCAGTCAGTTAAACATCTGCCTTGGTTTCAGGTCATGATCTTGGTCCTGGGATCAAACCTTACGTCAGATTCCATGCTCAACTAGGGGTCTGCTTGTCCCTCTCCCTCTGCTCCTCCACCCCACTCATGACCTCTCTCTGTTTCTTTCAAAAAAAAGAAAAGAAAGAAAAAGAAAGGAAGTAAGAAAGAGAATGTCTTCATTAAGTACTGATTAACTATAATAATTATATATTAATAAAATAAATTTTAATTAATATATATTAGTGTCCTTTCTTAAATATGTTTATATAATGTATTTTCTATAATATAATATCTATTATTATATATATAATTTATTGATTACTATTCTAATTATTCTAAACACCTCTTAGAAATCCTGTGGAAATGGGGCGCCTGGGTGGCTGAGTGGGTTAAAGCCTCTGCCTTTGGCTCAGGTCATGATCCCAGGTCCTGGGATCGAGCCCCGAATCAGGCTCTCTGCTCTGCAGGGAGCCTGCTTCCTCCTCTCTCTCTCTCTCTCTCTGCCTGCCTCTCTGCCTACTTGTGTTCTCTGTCTGTCAAATAAATAAATAAAATCTTTAAAAAAAAAAAAAAAGAAAAAAGAAATCCTGTGGAAGTAACATTTACTATGCTTAGAAAAAGTCATTTAAGTAAGTATTCTTTAAAGTATGCTCCACAGTCCATTTTGTTTGTGAGTTGAATTATTACTTTATGATACTTATATAAACAATTCCATTGCTAACAATTTATCAAAAGGAATTATTTTCTCCCTTTACATTCTAGTCAGTAAGTTAGTGTATGGGTGAGAATACTGCCAAACAGGAGTTAGATGATCCAGCAAAAAGGAGTTTAGTAAATGCTTGTTGGTTATTTGATCTGTCCATCAAAAGTAAAGAAAACTACCATCAACTTTGGTATATTTCAACTTTAATATTTTCAGCTCATAATCTTCCAAAACTATCCTGAAAAAAGGGCTTTCTCATTTTAAGATGTACTGGAAATGCATTTTAATTAGTAAAAGACAAGGCATCAGATGATAGCAAGCAATCATGATTATGTGAGAAAATGTCCATACTTTTCAGAGATGCATAACAAAGTATGCTAAAATATGTAAAGGTAAAATGACAATTTCTGAAATTTGCTTATTATACTTCACCACACGTATACATAAAAGAAATGCATGCATATATTCAACAAAAGGCGCATTAAAAAATGTTAATGGTAACACTATTTTTAATGCCAAAGACTGGAAACAATCCAAATGTTCAACAGTAAAGGGGGTAAATAATGGCCTATCCATACATCTCAATACCACATGATGACAAGAATAGACAAACTCCAACAAGCTGCTACACCATGGGTGAATGTCATGAACATAATATTGAGCACATAAAGACAGACACAAAAGAGTCTATACTATCTGACTTCATCTACATAAAATTCCAAAAATAGGCAAAACTAATCTATGATGATAGAAGTCTTACTACTGGTTTCCCTTGAAGTTGAGAGTAGTGACTAGACAGGGACGTAAGCACACTGTCGGGGTTCTGTTTTCTGCTTCATAAAACAGATGCTCATAGGGTTATGTTCGTATGGTTTGTGTACTTTTCTGTAGTTTGCTATTCTTCAGAAAATGTATATATAAAATACTCCTGCAAAGTAAAAATTATGAAGCCATCCATCATGGTAGTCTTGATAACTGTTGAATTTGGATGATTCTTACACAGAGATTCATTTTACTTTTCTTTCTACTTTTGTGTTTGTTTGAAAATTTTCATATTAAAAATTAAATGTAATCTACAAAACACTATATCATTGGCGGGGACTTGAGAATTAAAAATTCATGAACCCTTCCACAATACATATTCAAGAAAAATTTGCTTTATACATTTATAGTACATTGAATCTTGTGTGAAAACTAATCCAGATTCTGCCCAAAATGCCCTTCCCTATACACATAACAGCTTATTGTTGAATTAAATTGTCACCCACCCCAGAGAAATTACCTAGCTAATGCAAGAATAATCACATTGGACATTAACGTTTATTTTATTAAAGAGCCTGAAGAAATTAAACCAATTGGCAACACTAAGAAAGATGGACATCTTCCCTAATATACAAAGAAAATAGCTATGTTTAAGTGATTCTTATTAATGTATATTTGAAAGGGAAGTAAAAAGAAAGGGTGAGCACCTTGAGAGCAGTAGGAGTACAATTTTCGGCAAAGCAACTTCAAATTTAGATGCAGTCAGAGTTGGACAAAATATTATTAGGCTATTGATTTAAGGAAGTAAAGAAAAATTTTAGCCTACAAGGAATAGTACAATATTTCATTATGTCAACATGAAACCTCAAGAGTTTGCTGAATAGAACCTACTGAGTATGCATGGCCAACACTTTGTCTTTCAAATTAGGCCATTTTTATACCCACTATGAAGAGTGCTCTCTGAGTGTATTATTAGTTAAGCTTTGCAAGCCTAAAAAGGTATTCTCATGGTATATGAAAAAATAATTGATTTCCCCCTTTTCTTTGTTTTCCTTCATGAATATGCTTTTTACATTATATATAATCAGAAAATTTGATGTCTGAGGCAAGGCTGGAAATTAACAATTCTAAGTATTGATTGACTTATTTTTCATTTTGTAGTCATTTGCTAGGTTATTCCTAATTTTTTATTTTTTTTAACCTGACTTGGAAAAATGTTTTTTAGCAGCCAGTTACAACAGAAGTCAGTTTAAGCAAACTAACACTGCTTGTTGCTTTTTTATGTTAAAGCTCAAAAGAATTCACACCCAGTCACAGGGTATATGAGTTGTGCTTAATAAACCATTACTCTCTGTGAACATTATGATTCTGGAGTCCTACTATTATATATTCCTTAAATTAAATTTTTAAAAAATCTTTCTCCCTTCAGTACAAGTAGAATAGGCTTAACAGTAAGTAATTGCTGATCATTTTTGCCAGATACTTTTATTAGAATTGCATGGTAACCATTAAAATGGGTTTGCATTTTCTTCAGGAGCATTAATTTTCGGATTAAATAAAATACATGCTCTTATTTTTAAAGCAGGCTCATTTTATACAATAGAACAATTTTTTTAAATGAGCTACCCTACACTTAATGTCATTAGTAAACAATGCATTTCGTCACACAGGAATACCAGGCTCATACATTTAAAATACTTCAGCGTCTCATTATGCCAGCTAAACCCGACACAGCGCTATAGCCTAACAATAGCCACTTACATAACCAAATGAATATAGAAGGCCAGATTTTCTAGCACAGATGCTGCCTCTTATCTACCCTCTCTAGGACAATGTCAAAATAGTGATTGTTATCTATATATGTTGACTCTCTATGTGGTATTTTTCTGAGAGGAATGAGAAGTTGATTGTTATCCATATTCTTTCATAGAAACCCACGGTACATCTACCAGCT
Organism: Mustela nigripes; assembly: GCF_022355385.1. Taxonomy (NCBI): domain Eukaryota; kingdom Metazoa; phylum Chordata; class Mammalia; order Carnivora; family Mustelidae; genus Mustela; species Mustela nigripes. The sequence goes on from NC_081565.1 coordinate 45,426,562, forward strand.
GAGATTTTCCAGGACATTGTTCTGAGATCTAAGGCTGACTATGGTGTGTTCTAGAAGCTATCTTGGGTTATATCCATAATGCTTGGGGGTAGCAGTCTATAATGTTAACATCATTCTATCAATAATAGCTAACAATTATTAAGCATTTGCCAGGCCATGTGCTAAATCCTTCACATGCTTAATCACATTAAATGCTCACAAAAGCCCTATGCTAGTTGCTATTTCCCCCCTTATATTTCCCCATTTTATAGGTGGAGAAACTGAGGCTCCAAAGGGATAAACAATGTGTTAACCAGTAATACAGCTAGAAAAAGACAAATTCAGGATTCAAATTAAGCCCATGGGACTCTAGACAGAAAATCACTTCAGCCAACTTTATAACTTTTTAAAATAATGACTTCTGTTGTTGTTGTTGTTTCTTACTTTATGCCTCGTTTTTCACTAAAATTAAAGCCCCAGGATTTGCAGATAAATAATTTTGGCACTGACTAACTTCAACACAATTCAAGTATTTATACAAGTTATTTGCAAATAAATGATTTATTTTCTTTATTTGAGACAATCACCAAATCACGATGTTTCTCAAAGAGGTAAAGTAAAAAGTAAAAATTTGTAATACTCAAAATTTATTTTGTTAAACTCAAGTTTTTCATTGCTATTAACATAAGTTGACAGTTCAGGGTTTTTGTTTTTGTTTTTGTTTTTTAAGATTTTATTTATTTATTTGACAGAGACAGCAAGATAGGGAACACAGGCAGGGGAAGGAGCAGAGGGAGAGGGAGAAGCAAGCTATCTGCTGAGCAGGGAGCCCGATGTGAGACTCGATCCCGGAACCCTGGGATCATGACCTGAGCTGAAAGCAGATACTTAATGACTGAGCCACCCAGACATCCCGACAGATCAGATTTTTAAATAATGAATAGAGATATCATAGGTTTATAAATAAGGAAGGAATTGTATAATATTTGAATGACAGATACTCCATGGGGTAAAAATCTATAGGAATCATCTAGTCTCCTTCTGCACCATTATCCCCAGCAATACACTGTCCATTACATATACACACAAACACGCATACCCACAAATGCTTTAGTACCCTCAAATAGCATTACTATAGGGGCGCCTGGGTGGCTTAGCGAATTAAAGCCTCTGCCTTCGGCTCAGGTCATGATCCCAGGGGCCTGGGATCGAGCCCCGCATCGGGCTCTCTGCTTGGCGGGGAGCCTGCTTCCCTTCCTCTCTCTCTGCCTGCCTCTCTGCCTACTTGTGATCTCTATCAAATAAATAAATAAAATCTTAAAAAAAAAATAGCATTACTATAATTGGAGAGCTTACCTCTGCTTAACTCCCCAAAAAGATGAGAAACTCTGTTTTATGAGGAAATTGATTCCATTTTCCAAGTAGTTGCAATTGCTGAAGTTCTTCTAAAAATAGTGCTTGCTGCCCATTCTCACTGTTAGGTAACTGAATTGAAAATAATTCATCAGAATAACAATTGCAACATTAATAGATGTGGCCTCTCTTCTCATTCTATTTGTCCTTGTGAATTATAGCTCTAGCTCCTTGACTGTGGTTTTAATGTCATTTTAGGAGGGAATATACACAAATACATGTTTTCAATGAGTATATTTAAGTGGAAGCTCTTTAAAAATTTTCAGCTCTCTAGCGGTCTCAAGAAAGGTTTCTTGTGACTTATCCACTCTCAGTTTTTGTTTGTTTGTTTGTTTGTTTGTTTAAGAGAGAGAGAAAGAAAGAGAATGTGCGTGCTTGTACATGAGAGCCTGTGGAGTCAGGAGGCAGAGAGAGAGAGAGGGAGAGAGAAAATTTTAAGCAGGCTCTGTCCTCGGCACAGAGCCCAATATGGGACTTGATCTCCTTACCCTAAGATCATGACCTGAGCCCTGAAATCAAGAGTCAGAGGCTTAAACAACTGAGCCAGCCAGCCACCCCCAGAACTTTCTTTTTTTTTAAATTAATTTTTAAATTTATTTTTAATAAGCTTATAATGTATTTTTATCCCTAGGGGATAAAAACCTGTGAATTGCCAGGTTTACACATTTCACAGCACTCATCATAGTACATACCCTCCCCAATATCCATATCCCCACCACCCTCTCCCGTCCCGCCTCCCCCCAGCAACCTTCAGTCTGTTTTCTGAGATTGAGTCTTTTATGGTTTGTCTCCCTCCCAATCCCATCTTCTTTCATTTTTTCCTTTCCTATCCCCCAACCCCCCCACATTGCATCTTCACTTCCTCATATCAGGGAGATCATATCAGGGAGTTCTCTTTCTCTGATTGACTTATTTTGCTAAGCATAATACCCTCTAGTTCCATCCACGTCATTGCAAATGGCAAGATTTCATTTCTTTTGATGGCTGCATAGTATTCCATTGTGTATATATACCACCTCTTCTTTATCCATTCATTTGTTGATAGACATCTAGGTTCTTTCCATAGTTTAGCTACTGTGGACATTGCTGCTATAAACATTCGGGTGCACCATGTTTGTATCTTTAGGATATATACCCAGTAGTGCAATTGCTGGGTCATAGGGTAGCTCTATTTTCAGTTTTTTGAGGAACCTCCACACTGTTTTCCAGAGTGGTTGCAGCAGCTTGCACAGAACTCTCATTTTTAAAGCAAAAGTGAGTAATACTTAGTTGAATCAAGAGGTCAATAAAGATGTTAGTTATGGATAATATAACCTTAATATTTAAATTTGGATGAACACTTCGGATTATTCTTGCTGTTAAAAAATAGCAATACTGGGGTACCTTGGTGGCTCAGTGGGTTAAAGCCTCTGCCTTTGGCCCAGGTCACGATCCCGGGGTCCTAGGATCAAGCCCCGCATCGGGCTCTTTGGTCAGTGGAGAGACTGCTTCCTTCTCTCTCTCTCTGCCTGCCTCTCTGCCTACTTGTGATCTCTCATTAGTAAAAAATAAAAAAAAAAAAGAAAAAAGAAAAAAGAAAAAAAAAGAAACTTAAAAAAATAGCAATACCAAAATGAGTCACAAAATTTATGAGACTACTTTAAGTAAATATCCGTCATACAGAAATAAAAGTATTTTTTAAGTTACTTATTTTTAGTTTAAATTTCAATGAAAAGATAATGTGAGTTACCCTGCTAAGGGAATAATTTAATTTATGTGAATCATGTATTTTAATATCTAATTATATTTATGTACATGAAATACATTTATTTCCTAAATTGCTTTAATTATGTTACATCATCAGAAATAATTTTTTAAAATTTCAGAACTTTGAGGAATTAAGCGAAAAAGAACTAACCCTTGTCTCTTAAACATAAATTCATAGAAAAAGAAGTATCATTCCAAATCTAAGGTAGATCTCTGAACAGTATATTTTCAACAAATTAAAAAAATTAAAATTCATAGTTCATTTGTATAGTGCTTTAGCTTGTTATTGCTGTATTTTCTTCTTTATCGTAATATTCTGCATTAGATGGTCAGGGAAGGGGGGGAATGAGAGTGGGCTCCTGGAGGGGATAAAATGGAACAAGGATGTTGTGATTAAGAGCAGAAAGGCTAAGGAAAAGTAGAAGCCTTGGAAAGTCAAGAAGAGAAGGAAAGTAAGAGGCAATAATTGTGTTTAGTTATGGAAAAGGAGCCAGAACACTCTCTATGGGGGAAGGGAAAAAGCAAACAGCATTTTACAATTTTGCCTGTCTGGGGTAGGGGGACAGGGGATTAGGCACTCTAGAAGTAGTGGTGCACCAGGGTGGCTCAGTTGGTGCGTGGTGGGGGGGAGGGGGAGACTTTTGATTTCAGCTCAGGTTGTGATCTTAGGGTTGTAAGATCAAGATCCATGATGGGGGATGCCTGGGTTGCTCAGTGGGTTAAAGCCTCTGCCTTTGGCTCAGGTCATGATCCCAGCAGGGTCCTGGGATTGAGACCCGCATTGGGCTCTCTCCGCTCAGCGGGAAGCCTACTTCTCTTCCTCTCTCTCTCTTTCTGCCTACTTGTGATCTCTGTAAAATAAATAAATAAAATTTAAAAAAGAAAAGATCCATGTTGGGCTCGATGCTCAGTGGAGAGTCTTCCCGTCCCTCTTCCTCTGCGTCTCCAACGCCTTCTCAAATAAGTAAATAAATAAAACCTTAAAAAAACAAAAAAGGAATTCTGAAAGTAATAGCATATTCCCACAATGAAATATCATAATGTAACAGTAAAAACGGACAGACTGCGTGTATATATAACAGCATGGATGAATTTTATAATGTTGAACAAAAGAATATAGGAAAAAGAATACTCATTGTGTGATTTCAATCATATAAAGAAAAAAATATGCAACTAAATTATAGTGATACAAGTCAGAGCAGGGGATTAAGAGAGGAGTATAATCCATACTTCTTGAGTTTGGGCAGTGCTCCATTTTTTGACATAGATAGCGCTTTCAGGAGTTTTACTTGGTGTAGTCATTGAGCTACCCATTTGTATTTTGTGCACTTTTCTGTGAAGGTGTTCCATTCAAAGTGGAACAAAACAAAAAATATTGGGGAAAAAAAGCAATGAGTGGTGACAAGACACAAAGCCAAACACTAAATTTCAGTCATACAATTTTTGAGGCTCAAAGGTTAATACTGTTCCATCCACTTGGACCTAACTGCCTGTCCCCAAAAATATAATTAAACCAGTGAACTAAAAATATTTTTAAAGTTCAATTTTTAAAAATCCTTGTATTAAGTCAAATGAGACAGATTTGGGGGTCCATCTGACTCAGTCAGTAAAGCATGAGACTCTTGATGTTGGGGTTGTGAGTTCAAGCCCCATGTTGGAAGTAGAGTAAAAGATTCAAATCTTTTAAAGATAAATAAACAAGACATTTTATATTAACTTCAAATACCAGTTACACAGCATTGGGCTTAATGGGGGAAACTTTCAAAGCATTCCCATTAACTCAGAGATAAATTAAAGATATACTTTACCACCATTATTCATTCATTCATTCATTTAAAGCCAACTGGTGCTGGAGACTATTCTAGGCAGCTGAGACAAATCTTTATAGAGAAGAGCTAAATACCCTGCCTACATAAATATTATAGTATTAGGGAAAAACCAATAAATAAGCAGACAAATATCATATAGGGATAACTGCCATGGGCAAAAACCAAAGCAGAGTAAGAGAGACATTGAGATAAATTGTAATGATGGGTGAGGCATTGCTATTTTACATAGAGTAGTCAGGAACATTTTCTCTGTTAAGGTGACATTCAAGAAGAGGAAGGAAGTGAGAGCAAATCATGATGACATGCAGAGAGGAATCGTTGTAGAGGCATTAGTCAATGCAAGTAGATACCAGAAAGAGTAAGAGATCTAAAAATTGAAGTGTAAAAAGTGAATTATCATTATAACTAGGCGAGTAGAATCATGTTTCTAGAAAACCCAAGAAAATTAGCTAAAAACCCCTTCCAAATACTAGGTAATATACTGACATTTAATCAATAACCTACACACATTCTAACAACAACTTAGAAGAGATAATGAAGAAAAAGATCCAAATAGGGGCTCCTGAATGGCTCAGCCCCTTAAGTGGCTGCCTTCAGCTTAGGTCATGAGCCCCATCCACATCAGGTTGTCTGCACTGCTCAGTAGGGAGCCTGCTTCTCCTTCTGCCTCTCTCTCTGAAATAAATAAATAAAATCTTTTTAAAAAGAAAAAGAAAAAGATCCAAATAAAAATAACAACGAAAAAGATAAAACACCAGGAATAAAATTAACAAGTATTAGCTCTACATGAGAAAAATATTCAAATGCCACTAATGGATACAAAAGAGGAGGTAAATATATAGAAAGGCATACCATGTTCTAAGTAAAACTGAAGTACATAAATACTTTAATATCTCTTAATTTAATTTTTAAGTTTTAATTTTATCCCAATAAGAATAATTGGATAATATTTTTAGAACTTGACATGCTGCTTCTAAAGTTCTTATGAAAAACAATCAAGCAAGAACTGCTAGAAAAGTCTGAAAAATAAAGGTATTAAAGAATCCTACTCACTTCAAGTATTAAGGTGTACAAGGTAAAGAGCCCTAGGTATTAAGACAGGTATCAAAAAACTACATTAATTAAAAGATTAGAAGGGCATCTGGGTGGCTCAGTTGGTTAAGTGGCTGCCTTTGGCTCAGGTCATGATCCCAGGGTCCTAGGATTGCCCCACATCCAGCTTCTTGTTTGGCAGGGAGCCTTCTTCTCCCTCTGCCTCTTCCCCAGCTTATGTTCTCTCTCTTTCTCTCTCTCTCTCTCTCAAATAAATAAAATATTTTTAAACAAAGATTATAGAATGAATATGTGTTTGGGGGATGTATCATGAAACAATAATAGATCCAAATACATATGATAAGGGAGGCATCATAGATGAGAAAAAAAGATTGGATTATACAGGAAATAGTGTGGAAATAAATACCTGGAAAACACAACATTGGATCCAGCCTACATACCTCATACTGAGGTAATTTTTTTAAAAGGTTTTTTAATTTATTTATCTGACAGAGAGAGACAGTGAGAGAGGGAACACAAGCAGGAGGAGTATGAGAGGGAGAAGCAGGCTTCACACTGAGCAGGGAGCCCCATGTGAGGCTGGATCCTAGGACCCTAGGATCATGACCTCAGCGGAAGCAAACACTTAATGACTGACCCACCTGGGTGCCCATACTGATGTAAATTTGAGGTGCATTAAAAAGTGCTGTGAAAAAAGGAAGCCATAAAAGTTCTGAGTGAAAAAAGCTTTTTAAAGAATGAGTTTTGGGGTGCCTGGGTGGCTCAATGGGTTAAGCTTCTGCCTTCAGCTCAGGTCATGATCTCAGGGTCCTGGGATTGAGCCCAAATCGGGCTCTCTGTTCAATGGGGAGCCTGCTTCCTACCTCTCCCTGTCTTTGCCTCTCTGCCTACTTGTGATCTGTCTCTCTCTGTCAAATAAATAAATAAAATCTTTTTTAAAAATGAGTTTTAAAAAATGGTATATAAAAATGTGAATTAACTATATATATTCTATTTCTGCATAATAAAAGATATCATAAACCAAGTCTAAGAAAAGCAAACTCAATAAAACTATTTGCCACTCATATTACATACAATCATTTGATTTATTTAATATATTGATATGATAGGAATCTTTAATTCCTATCATTTAATTTTTAAAAAGCCAGTCTCCCAAACTGTGCAAGAGATAGATATTTCACAGAAAAGGAAAAACAAATGGCCTTTAAATTACAAAATTATTTTACTTTTCCTCATAGTAAAATACATGCAAATTAAAATGACAATAATATACTTTCTCAAAGTGCTAACCATACTACTTCTTCATTACCTACTCAAAGGCAACTTCAAGACCAGTAGATGTCTCAGCTGGATCAAGCTATAAAAATAGCTCAAAGTATGGAAAGAGGGAGGATTTTGTAAAGGGAATTTCTTGGAGGGAAGTACTGCACTGATGTGAAAAGGAAAGAAGGAGGGATTTTCCCTCTTTTAGCTCAAAGAGAGAGCAGGGCCAAATGCAAAACTTAAGGGAAGTATCTTTAAGACAGTATGAATAATGCTGCAATGAACATTTTTTTGTGGACACATGTTTTCCCTTCATTTCTCTTGGGTATATCAAAAGAGACAGAAAATAGATTACTGACTGCCTAGGGCTGGGGAGGAATGAGGGATGACTGCTAATACATATAATTTCCCCCCAGGGGAGTAATTAAAACGTTCTAAAATAGTCATGGTTGAAAACTCAGAAAATATACTAAAAACCAGTTGTATACTTTAAATATACAAATTCTCTAATATGTGAATTATATCTCAATAAAGCTATTATTAAAAAAAGTTTTAAGGGGATGCCAAAAACACAGTCATCAAGATAAATAATTATTCAGTACTAGATTTTTTAAAATCAAAATTAATGCAAAACCAATCCACATTGAACAAAATAACAAAATTTTAAATTGAGGTAGGCTGTGGTTTGTTTTATGACTTTGCATTATTGTACAACAGAAGAGTCCTTTGGGCAGCACAGCTATTGTGTCCTTCCTGTGTTTATACGGATTGACAAAAGATATGCAGACACACTGGACCGCAGTGATGCTTTCTATGTATAATAGTCATTTGGGTGGGTGGCAAGGGGAAAGAGCTTTTAACTTCCTTCCCCTTGGTTCAAAGTATGGGAAGATATTTTGATTAGGTATATAGAGGGACACATTTTCTTTTTGCCTCTGATGCCACTATAGTTCAGCAGAGTACTAGAAAGGAGCTTTTGTCGGGGCCAGTGAGAAAGCTTGAGATGTGTTCCCTGCAGGGCACCCCACAGGAATAAGCAGTTCAAAGGGTAAGTAAAAGGTTAACTAACAACTTGATGGTAAAACCAAGAAAGTTCTTCTGTAGTAAGAGTGACCCACAGTCCTAAGATTGTTAGGGTGAAAAGATGTGATTCCCTATTGACAAGCTATAGACAGAAGAGAAAGAGCCAGGCCAGGGCCATCTTTAGTTTGGCCTTCGAGGGCTTCCAGAAACTGACAGAGGTGAGAGGACCTGTCATTGAATGACTGTGGAGGGTGAACTACCAGAGAAATATAAGTTGAGGCAGGATAGGAAGGGCCTGCTGAAGGAAAAAGTACCTACCCCATGTCAAAAGGATCTCATATTTTGTGGGACCCAGCAGAGAACCACTGAGAAGCCCACCAGGGGTGGTCAACTTTAAACATATGCCTGGTCTGAAGAGCCTGAATAAATACAGCCTAAAAGGGATCAAACTAAATTTCTTGTCATTCCCCATCCTCCCAGAAGATTTGAATAATCTCTGAGACGATGCATTCTGATATCTGAATTCGGTCTGTATTTATGGCAAAGGAAACTACCATTTGCTGAGAGGGAGCAAAGTGTCCTAGGAATCTCCCCATATTTCCACCTGGTGGTGGGGTGGGGGTGACAGGGATTACACTTACTAAATAAATTTTAAAGGAGCTGATGGGGAAACAAAAGCTTCCTGTTATTACATCTTGAGTCTGAGTTACATAATTGTGTATGGATACAAAATTAAATACTATGCACAATTTAAAATAATGCAGCAGTTGTATGTTTTTTATATGGAACTACTTTCGAGACACAAGGTTTTTTAAAAGTATAAAGTTGCATATGCTGTTTGTTATTATTTTTATTAAAAAATTAAAAAGTAGGGGCACCTGGGTGGCTTGGTGGGTTAAGCCTCTTCTTTTGGCTCAGGTCATGATCTCAGGGTCCTGGGATCCAGCCCCGCATTGGGCTTTCTGCTCAGCAGGGATCCTGCTTCCCCTTTTCTCTCTGCCTGCCTCTCTGCCTACTTGTGATCTCTCTCTGTGTCAAATAAATCAATAAATAAAAGCTTTAAGAAAATTAAAAGTAGGGGCACCTGGGTGGCTCAGTGGGTTAAGCCGCTGCCTTCGGCTCAGGTCATGATCTCAGGGTCCTGGGATCGAGTCCCGCATCGGGCTCTCTGCTCAGCAGGGAGTCTGCTTCCTTCTCTCTCTCTCTCTGCCTGCCTCTCAGTGTACTTGTAATTTCTCTCTGTCAAATAAATAAATAAAATCTTTAAAAAAAAAAAAAAGAAAGAAAATTAAAAGTATACACAAATGCCATTTCTGGAGAGTTACTAGAAACTAGAGTTCACTAGAAATTAATGACAGTGATTTCCTCTGGGGAAAGGATCCATAGAGATGGGAGATAGGAATAGGTAGGATACTTACTTTACACCATATGCACATTTGTGTCTTTTAGATTTTGTACTGTATATTGCCTACTTGAAAAAATAATTAAATAAATTAATTAAAAGGAAAAAATGACTTCAAACTTGCATGTAAAGATGACCAAATGAAAATAAATTACAGAATAATAATAGTAAAACCCAGGCCAAAAAAAAAAAAACAACCCGAATCACATATACAAGGGAAGGAACATAGCCCAAGATTATTAAAAAAAAAAAAAAAAAGTGGAGTGGCAAATGAAGTAAGTATAGGATTCTGGAAGACAACATGCATGATTAGTCTGCCAACATCAACTTCTAACCTGCCCCACTCCCACCCAGACTGAACTGTTGAGATCTCTGAGGAGGCCTTTCTGGCATGTGTTCTGAAGGGGAAAAAATGAAAACACAAGGTATTGGCAGAAAGGAAGAAATATATATATATTTTTTAAAGGAATTTTTTAACATTTTATTTATTTGAGAGAAAGAGAGAGAACATGAGAAGGGGGAGAGTCAGAGGGAGAAGCAGATTCCCTGCCAAGCAGGGAGCCCTATGTGGGATTCAATCCCAAGACTCCAGGATCATGACCTGAGCTGAAGGCAGCCACTTAACAAACTGAGCTATTATATTTATATTTATATAATATTATATTATAAAATATTATATTTATATAATATTTGTATTTATAATTCAAAGAGGCTAAGTCTAGGGTAAGAACAAAATGCATGACCAGTCAACATCCAGAATTAGATTTATCCACCAAATCAGAGATATCATTACCCATCAGGGAAGTCACTCCATCTCCTTTGGCACTCTTTTGATTAAGGAAAGACCAGAATACGGTACTAACAGATCTTGTCCAACAGGAAAAGTACCATTAGGAGTACACAACTTTGTTTTTTTCTTCTTCTGACTTGGGAGTAGTTAGAAATGTTTGCCAAGGGGGAGAAGAAACAATGAAATGAGCAATGGTGCGGGCTCTCTCCTTGAAAGAAGTGAGGTTTACACTCAGAATTAAGATCTACACTCAGAATTATACCCAAATTCCAAGTATATTCTTCAATGAGAATAAGATATCCCATCACCTCGAAGTAGAAATAATGAACCCTGGGAGAAGACCTTTCACAGTGTGCAAAGTAGCATCAGAGCCCAGATATTCATACAATCTTGAGTTGTCCCCCTTTGCCTTCATGATCTGGGAGGAGAAAATCTAGAACAATACATTCTTAGCCACCAAACTCCATATAAGAGGAGAAAACAAACTGGTCTTAGTTAAGGTGGCATTGTTGTCAAAACATATCTTAATTATAAGAAAAGAAATGCAGGTCTGGACAGATCTCCATGAACACACACCATGAAAAGAAATAGCAAGACAATAATGCAAACAAATTAGGAAGACAGGAAGAGTGTATGAAAGACCAGTATTGAACTAAGCCCTATAAAACATAATGCAAGAAAATGAAATAATTCCTTGCAAGTGCTTTGCTATTTATAGCTTAAGAAGAAAAAAACAAAAATTCCAAAAATTAGTTTAATAACAGCAGAATGAAGAAAAGAGGGGTTACAAATCTAAGGAAATAGAAGACTGAAACAGAATTATTAAATAATAATAAATTTCTTTTGTTCTTTTTTTAAGATTTATTTCAGAGAGAGGGGCATGAGCAGGGGGGGCAGAGGGAGAGGGAGAGAGAATCTCAAGCAAACTCTATGCTGAGTGTGGAACCCAACCCCTGGCTCAACCTCATGACCATGATGTTACAACTTGAGACAAATCCAAGAGTCTGACACCCAAATGAATGCACCACCCAGGCACCCCCATAATAATAACATTTCAAAAGTAAGAAAGAAAGACCTGAGATGATCATAACAAATACATGAATGAAGAAGAAATTAAGGAATTGGAACAAAGCTCGTCTAAGTGGAGGGCTAACAAATTCTGAGCGACATTCCTATGTCTCAGGTAGAAAACCCAGAAGAACACAGCAATGTGCCCTTATATAATATATATATATATATATATATATATATATATATATATATATATATAATTTTTTTT
>NC_081565.1:45438438-45546444 GCF_022355385.1 Mustela nigripes
TCTGAAATGAAGCAACAATTTGATCTACAGACTGAAAAGTAACATATATTCCAAGGTATTTTGATTGGGAAAACTCGTCACTAAAGCATGAGATGCTTTTAACACCCCAAAAATCAAAGCAAATCATTGTCAAAGAAAAATATCCATGCTGGTCTCACGATTTCACAGTAACATTCACTAATAGAAGCCACTGGAAAATATATAATAAATTATGAAGGAAAGAAATAGAATCAAACAATAATATAAACATCCAAAATAGACAAAGTATACGTCCACTTGGTATACAACAGCAGTAAGTAGAACAGATGTTTTCAAACACGAAAGAAGTCTGAGGAACAGAACACTATGCATCCTTCACCAAAATGAAAACAAAACAAGCCCCCCCACCCAAAAATCCAGACAACAGGCATTACTTGATAATCAAACCCAGCTACTTACAAGCAGACTAAAAAATAAAGAGGAAAGGAGTAAAAGGTCCTGGGCGATGGGGCACCTGGGTGGCTCAGTGGTAAAGTGTCTGCCTTCGGCCCAGGTCACAATCCCAGGCTCCCTGCTCAGTGGGAAGCCTGCTTCTTTCTCTCCCACTCCCCCTACTTGGTTCCCTCTCTCACTGTCTCTCTGTCAAATAAATAAAATCTTTAAAAAAAAAAAAAAGGTCTTGGGTGAGCACTGAAACCATCTAAAATATACTTAAATCATTTAAGAATACAGTACAAATATATAAACGTTGGCAAGGTATAATAATAATATAAATAACAAGATCAAGAGGTGGGAGAAGGTAAAAAAGCTAATGTCCTCATCTTTCAGAGTAGAGAAACAGCTGATACCATCTACAGTTGAAATGTGCAGGTTTTAAGGCTATCTTTTCAACATTTTGGTGTTTTTGATAATCGCTTCCTAACTTTACAGGAATCTCTTAAGAATGAACATGCGCTGTACTGGATACAATATTTATTTGAAGTTTAGCAATCCATTCTAATTCATTTCAGCTTCATTCTAATTCATTCTGCTTACAAAAATAGCACGTATTATGTGTTAATAATGGTAAAAAGGGATTTGCGGTGATTTTTTTAAAAAAAAAACCTTTTTACTTTTCTGCATGACTTGAACTCATTATAATGAGCAAGTGTTATATTTACAAAATCAATAAAGTAATTTTTCTTTTAAAAATGAACAAGAAAGATAAAAAAAGAGAAACATTTAATTTTTTTTTAACAAACGGATGTTGAACTCAATAAAAACAGTGTTGTAATTTAGTTACTTCTCAGACTTAAGATTTTCTGTGCACTTGGATAGATCTCATCTCCAGATTCCAGATAAGCACTTCCATTTGAAAATCTTTTGATTCTGTAAACAGAATTTAGCATGCAGAAGTCCTTGCACTTAAATCACTGACTTGGCTGTTAAATCAACAGCATAGATGGGATTCAGGGTTGGAGCCAAAGGAAATGATGAAGGTTTGAAACGATAATTATTACATTATAATAAGAATGCAAAAAAAAAAAAATGTTTCTACTTTTACAAAGCTATTGTTTGTTCTGTTCCTTCTGCTTGTACCTGTACCCATTTCAGTCGAATTGATCTCCATTATTTGGTGGGGGCTGGCTTATACATGTAGGTGTGATGCTTTCAGGTTAAAAACAATACTTACAGAGGTGTCTGGGTGGTTCAGTTAATTGTCCGCCTTGGGCTCAGGTCATGATCCCAGGGTCCTGGGATCCTCATGTTGGGTTCCTTGCTTAGTAGGGAGTCTGCTTTTCCCTCTGCCCTTACCCCCACTCATTTTCTCTCTCTCTCTCTCTCTCCCCCCTCAAAAAATAAATAAAAATAAAACAATACTTACAGAAGATGAACCATAGAACCAGATACACTTTTAAAAAGATACATTCAGGGATTCCTGGATGGTTCAGTAGGTTAAGCATTCAACTCTCGGTTTCAGCTCACTTCATGATCTCAGGGATATGAGATCGAGCCACCTTTTGGGAGTATGCTTGAGATTCTCTCTCTCCTTCTGTGCCCCCCCCCCCCACTCTCTCTCTCAAATAATAAGTAAATTTTCTTTAAAAATAAAAAAATAGGGGCACCTGGGTGGCTCAGTCGTTAAGCATCTGCCTTCGGCTCAGGTCATGATCCCAGGGTCCTGGGATTAAGCCCCACATAGGGCTCCCTGCTTGGTGGGGAGCCTGCTTCTCCCTCTCCCACTCCCCCTGTTTGTGTTCCCTCTCTCACTGTGTGTGTCTCTCTCTCTGTCAAATAAATTTAAAATCTTTTAAAAAATAAAAAGATACATTCATACAGCCTACTGCATAACAATTGCTTTATTAATCACCTTAGAAGTTTCAGTACATTACATAAATTCCCTTAGGTCAAAGAGCCTGGCAAAATTTTTTTGTATTTTGTCTTTATGAATCCTAGAGAATAGATGGCATTAGATGCTTATTTGGCATGAGAAACTTTTTTCTTCACCATGTAGTTTTGGTAGTCAGAATAATGCTCCCCCACCCAAGATATCTATAACCTAACCCCCAGGATTTGTCAATATATGGCAAAGGGGAATTAAGTTTACAGATGGATTTAAGGTTGTTAACCAGATGATCTCAAGATAGGGAGAGGGTCCTGAACTATTCAGGTGAACCCCGTGTAATCGTAACAGTCCTTATAAGGGAAAGAGGGAGACAGGAGAGTCAGTGCCAGACTGATTTAATGTGAGACAGATGCCATTCATCATGGTGGGCTTTAAGATGGAAAGGGGTCATCAGCCAAGGAAACAGAGTTTTCTCTAAAGCCTCCAGAAGGAACACAGCCCTCCAAACATGGTGATTTTAGCCCAATGAGACCCACTTCAGACTTGTGACCTGCAAAGTTTTGTGTTGTTATAAGGCACTAAGTTAGTGATAATTTGTTACAAGAGCAATACATGACTAACACAGTGAAGGTAAAAACATCACATAACTTTTCTTCCTGGACCATGATTCTGAATGTCCATTGATATAGGGGTGTCCTTAGGCAAATAAAGCAGCTCTTTTGGGTAACTTTGCTCCATGGAAAACATAATTTTTTTTTTTTAAATGAAAAAGTCTGTTAGCCATCCATCTCTTGATTTGAGCTCAGGACATGATCTCAGGGTCAAGAGATTGAGCCCCATGTCAGACTCCTCCCCACTCAGTGGGGAGTCTGCTTGAGGTTCTCTCTCTCCCTCTCTGCTTCCTCTACCCCACATGCTCTCAATAATAAAAATAATAAATCTGTAAAAGTGAAAAACTCACTGACCTCTGGATGCCTATACTACACTGCCTTTCTAAGACTGGGCAAGTAACTCACATTTCACCTTCTTTATCCTGCAGTTCATTTCTAAGACCTGGGACACTACTGCAGTTACCGAACCTATAGTACTTAAAAAAAAAAAAAAAAGAAAAAAAAAGAAAGAAAAAGAAAAGAATACACTGGGTGTCTGAATGTAGAAACAAGGCAAGAGGTTCCCTTACCTAGCATTGCCATTCTGAGGACAGGTTTCCATCTGTGTCTTGGGAAGAATGTAGGGAGGGATAGAGCAGAGAGGACATAAGCACAGTTGGCATGTCAGTCCTATGGCAAATAAAAGGACAGATAGCCAGGCAGGTAGATGGTGGTTTCAGAGAAGTTGAAAGGCAGGTCATGAGCCCTAGGACAGATGATGAACAAGACCTGTAAAAAGGAAAATGGAGAACAAAGCATATTTCTGACCTAGAAAATTACTGTCAAAGTAGTAAAACCCTTAGATTGTCTCAGCCCCTCAGAGATCTATGTATTGCCCTTACCCTGAGGTTAGTATCACCTGAATGTGGGGTTGAAGTTACATGCCCCCATTAGGAAATGGTATAAAACTACCTGAGCAAGACCCATGCTTGCCATTATATACCTACTGTGTTCAAAATATAATACTTCTGGTTTCCATTCTCACTGAAGCCTTTATTCATTAGATTTTATTGCGTGAGGGTAAATTTAACCAAATAAAATAATTGAGACAGTGTAACCCAGTACAGTGGAACTTCTCCATCTTTATTGTTATTGTTAACCGCCATGTACCTGGGGGCTGGAGAAGATAACATAAGCCCACCAATAACAGTAGTTTACTATAGCAAGTTTTCCCACTTGTAGCGAGCGAGAGAGGACTTGTCTGACCAGGGTGGTCTGAGAAAGCCTGTAAGGTGATTCTGTTATATATACCACCTCTTGCCCATTCTGCATCACCAGGCAGAATCCTTCTCCCTACTCTCTCAAAAATCACTGGTGTAGTTTAAAGCTGACCTTACTGGGAATCACACCAGAATTTGAGTCCTGGCTCCATGACGAATTTGACTCAGCCTTTCTCAAACAATGCACGGCCTACTTACAGAATCGCCTGTTAGGCTCATTTAAAAATGATGCCTCTGCCCAGGTCAAAACAACTCTGAGGCTGTTGCTTAGTGTCTCCATTTTTGCAATCAGTGGTGAATATTTGGCATCATAAAGATTGAAATGTTTGTATTGTGAATCACTTTAGCCAAATGATTGCACTTCTTTAGGTTTTTTTTTTTTTTTTAAACCTGCAAAATAAGAGGTTTGGCCTGGAAGGTATTTATAGTCCTTCCAGTTCCTACAGTGTACCAGAGTGGAGACATAGGGTCTTTGATGCTGAAAATACATGAGTTCCACTGTCAACTCCACCACTTACAATGTGACACTGAGTGAATATTTAATCCGTATTATTCTCAATTTCTTCATCTGTAAAATGGGATTAATAACAATACCCATTTCGCAGGGCTCGATACAAATTAGCAATGGTATATACAAATTACTTGGCAATCTTTAAAATTATTTTTACAAATATTACCTCACAAATAACAGGATGCCTTAACCTCATTAAAATGTTATCATTGTAAAGGTTCTCAAGGAAGGGGTGGAAAAGTATATATTATACACATTTGGTAGGATGTATCAGTTCACAGACTGCTGCATAACGAAGCACTTAAAAACTCAGCAGCTTAAATCAATAAGCGTTTATTATTGCTTATGGGTCCATGGTTCAGCTGGGCAGTTCTTCCACTCTTGGCTGGCATTACTCACACATCAGCTGTGGGTTCTGGAGGAAGCTCTCCTGACTTTGGCCAGGCTCTCTTCTGTGTCCAGCTGCTGATAACTGTAGGTTGGTCTGGATGGCCTCCACTGGGACACGTGGGCTCTCCTTCATGTGATCTCTTATGTTTTCATAGGCTACTTTGCTACTGTTTACATGGCAGTGCCCAGGTATCAAGAGAGAGGAAAAGTGCAAGGATTCTTAAGGCCAAGGTACAGAATCCTTTGCTCAAGCCTATACCTGTGGTTGCCAAATTTTAGCATGCATTAGAATCTTGTGGAAGACTTGTTAAAACATAAACTCATAGGTTCACCTGAGTTTCTGAGTCAGTAAGTCTGGATAAGGCCCAATAATTTCCCAGGTGATGGTGCTGTCTGAAGATCTTGCTGTGAGAACCATTGGTTTACAGTGGAGTCTTTTCTATGTTAGAGAAAACCTAAAATTTAACAGGTTTAAATTTATTTTTAAATAAACTATTTTATGCATAGCATATTATTCACGATTTATTTCTCTTCCCATAAAATACGAAATTTTAAAAAATCTAAATACTTTTAGAGAACTTTGACTTTTCCCTTTTTGAGATTGTACCCTAACACAAAATTAGCTGTAGTCAGTAAAAAATTATTGAAAGATTTCCAGGGCACCTGGAATTGGCTGGGCATCCAATTCTTGGGTTCACTTCAGGTCATGATCTCAGTGTCCCAGTATCCAGCCCTCCCTACCCCCCATCCCCCTATCAGACCCTGCATGGGCTTCCTTGCTGGGCAGGGAGTGGCTTGAGGATTTTCTCTCTCTCTCTCTCCCTCTGGCCTGCATCTATGTATGCTCTCTCTCTCTATCTCTGAAATAAATAAATCTTAAAAAAAAAAAACTATTGAAAAATTTTATTTCATCTCTCCCCTTGTATATCTCCACCCCTTCTACATTCTGTCCTCCTCCATGCCAAATGCAATTAGGTCAGTGAAAGGAAAGTCTTCTTTAGTCAAATAAGAGAATTCTATATTTTTTAAAAGATTTTATTTTTTTATTTGATAGACACAGATCACAAGTAGGCGGAGAGGCAGGTGGAGAGGCAGGCAGAGAGAGAGAGAGAGAGAGGAAGCAGGCTCCCTGCTGAGCAGAGAGCCGGATGTGGGGCTCCATTCCAGGACCCTGAGATCAGGACCTGAGCCGAAGGCAGAGGCTTTAACCCACTGAGCCACCCAGGTGCCCAAGAGAATTATATTTTATTAAAATTAACTATAAGCAAATAATTGATGACTGAAAAGGACACTCATATTCCACTTTCTCATTTAGTAGTTGAAGGACAGACACAGAGGAGTTGACTAACTTGCACCCAAACACCAATTTTTGTTTGATCACCTGGCTTGATATGTCATAAACATACATGATCTAAATAGTCATCTACCTTCTACTGTCATCTTATTTCTCTGAGTAATGAAATACCTCTGGAGATCTTGTCAACTCCAATTTAATTATGCCTTCCTAGAAATGCATCCTTCCTAGAAAATGCATCTGGTTTTCTGTTCTTTATTAACAAGGGGTAAAGAAGTGGGGCACCGGGGTGCTTCAATGGGTTAAAACTCTGCCTGCAGCTCAAGTCGTGATCTCATGGTCCTGGGATGGAACCCTGCATTGGGCTTTCTGCTCAGCAGGGAGCCTGCTTCCCCCCCCCCCTCTGCCTGCCTCTCTGCCTACTTGTGATCTCTCTCTCTCTCTGTCAAATAAATAAATAAAATCTTTTTTATTTATTCATTTTTTTTAATAAACATATATTTTTATCCCCAGGGGTACAGGTCTGTGAATCACCAGGTTTACACACTTCATAAAACATACCCTCCCCAATGTCCATAACCCAACCCCCGTCTCCCCACCCCCCTCCCCCCAGCAACCCTCAATTTGTTTTGTAAGATTAAGAGTCACTTATGGTTTGTCTCCCTCCCAATCCCATCTTGTTTCATTTATTCTTCTCCTACCCCCTTAACCCCCCATGTTGCATCTCCACTTCCTCATATCAGGGAGATCATATGACAGTTGTCTTTCTCTGCTTGACTTATTTCGCTAAGCATGATACCCTCTAATTCCATCCACGTCGTCGCAAATGGCAAGATTTCATTTCTTTTGATGGCTGCATAGTATTCCATTATGTATATATACCACATCTTCTTAATACATTCATCTGTTGATGGACATCTAGGTTCTTTCCATAGTTTGGCTATTGTAGACATTGCTGCTATAAACATTCGGGTGCATGAGCCCCTTCGGATCACTACGTTTGTATCTTTAGGGTAAATACCCAGTAGTGCTATTGCTGGGTCATAGGGTCGTTCTATTTTCAACATTTTGAGGAACCCCCATGTTGTTTTCCAGAGAGGTTGCACCAGCTTGCATTCCCACCAACAGTGTAGGAGGGTTCCCCTTTCTCTGCATCCTCGTCAGCATCTGTCATTTCCTGACTTGTTAATTTTAGCCATTCTGACTGGTGTGAGGTGATATCTCATTGTGGTTTTGATTTGTATTTCCCTGATGCCGAGTGATATGGAGCACTTTTTCATGTGTCTGTTGGCCATCAGGATGTCTTCTTTGCAGAAATGTCTGTTCATGTCTTCTGCCCATTTCTTGATTGGATTATTTGTTCTTTGGGTGTTGAGTTTGCTAAGTTCTTTATAGATTATAGACACTAGCCCTTTATCTGATATGTCATTTGCAAATATCTTCTCCCATTCTGTCAGTTGTCTTTTGGTTTTGTTAACTGTTTCCTTTGCTGTGCAAATGCTTTTGATCTTAATGAAATCCTAATAGTTCATTTTTGCCCTTGCTTCCCTTGCCTTTGGCAATGTTCCTAAGAAGAATAAATAAAATCCTTTTTAAAAAGTGCAGCGGCGTTTGGGGCGCTTGGGTGGCTCAGTGAATTGAGCCGCTGCCTTCGGCTCAGGTTATGATCTCAGTGTCCTGGGATCGGGCCCCGCATCGGGCTCTCTGCTCAGCGGGGAGCCTGCTTCCCCTTCTCTCTCTGCCTCTCTGCCTACTTGTGATCTCTCTCTCTCTCTCTCTGTCAAATAAATAAATAAAATATTTAAAAAAAAAAAAAGTGCAGCGGGGGAAAAGTAATTACTAGATTCTTACCAATTTTTGAGAATATTTCCCTGGAAAGACAGGAGTTAACTATATTACATTGAGAAAAATGAGACTTAGGTAGGTTAAGACCTTTATGTAGAATCATAGATGAGGGCCAAGACAGGTTTGTTTCTACTACATCGAATGTCTTTCCATCAAACAATAAGTATCCAGATTATTCCATTTTAACTATCTGTGATTAACTCATAATTCACTCAAAATAAATTCATTGTTAATTCCTTTTGTTTTTCAAAGTGTCATGGAAAACACCTTTATTCCATTAACTGGCATTCCCATTCCTTACATTTTTCCTCTCCTAATAGATGTAGTCCTAGGTTGGGGGAGGAGAAAGGGAGATCAGAGGAAAGTAAACTTAGTAAAATGCATATTTTCCAGAATTTCTTCAAAACTGTTGAAAAGTAGAGTTGTGGATCTTCATAGCAACTCCCACAAACAGCCTGATATTCTTTACATTTTAAGTATTTTTTTTTCCATTTTAAGTATTTCAAAGACTTTACTATCTGTCTAACATGGTATTATCCTAAGTGATGCTTGTTAATCACTCTCTATATTGCAAATATTACATGCAAAACCCATATTTATTATCCTATTTAATCCTCACAAGACCTAAGGAAGGTACTATTTTTATCTTCATTTTACAGAATAAAAAATAGGCCTAAGTGATAAAAATAGGCCTAAGTGATAAAATCATTCAAATCACACAACTAGTAATAATAAAGTTAGAGCTCAAATGAAAGTCTATTGGATTTGTAGTCTAACTCCTTATTGGTGGCAATATTTTGTCTTGCAACTTGTACTTTAAAAAAAAATCAACTATAGTAAAGTAATGGTACTACAAAAAATGCTTTGAATCAATTGAACAATGAGCCTGTTTCAGAATAAGAAATTTATGACAGACTGGAAGGGGAAAGGTGAAAGGGAAATATCTGGTTTATTCAAAGAAATTGCAACTGAATATAGCTATGAGATTGACAAGTTTAGCTAACACATGCGACCAAGTGTGTGGATCTCCAAAGCAGTCACCTTGGGAAGACAAATGTTTAATTAAGCAGTGTCATCATTGCTACAACCCACTTTTAGGCCTGTTTTAGGTCTGCTTATTTTGTGTATACATCTAACTTTTTAAACAGCAATGACAAACATATGTATTATTTAGTTTGTGAGTGATCACATACTTAATTTACCAGATTTGATTTTGAACAACTTTTTGGATATTTTCCAAAGTCAAATCCAATCTTTAGAGAAAAAAATTGTTGACTTTGCAGGAATTCCCTAAAACTATGATTCAGATTGTGAACATAATTCCTAAAAAAAAAAAGGCTTTTCAATTTTTTTAGCTATAGCAGCAAATTGGGATCATCAATTACAAATAAGAGTTTATTGTATTCCCAGGTGAGTATTCTAAATGTTTCAATATTGATACATTCCAAGGTGAGTACGCCCGTATGATTGTTTGAAAACAATAGCAAAAAAAAAAAAATCATAAAAAAGGAAAGATGTTTGGTCCAGATTAACTTAAAGTTCAACCTATTAGAGCAGAATTATGCAACTTCTTCAAAAAGAACTATTACTGTGGGACTTCCTCAAGTAAATTATTCTCATGAACCACTCCTTGTTCAATAATTTGAGGAGATTATCCCATCCAGTACCAGTGACCTGGTTACAGGTGGAGTCTCAGAAATCTTTTACCTGGAATTCAAAATGACTGTCATGCAGGGTCATGATAATCAAGGCAGAGTGCATTTATAAGCAGGAAACCACAACAGTAGCCAATATATCAGCTGGGGAAGCTTCAAGATATAGAATATTCAGTGACATACAGCTTAAATAGGGCTTTTTTCCATATAAAACGAGAGTCCAAAAGTAGCTAGTCCAGGACTAATTGAACAACTCAAACACATCTTCAGGAACCCGGGTTTTCCTAATCTTTCTTCACCATGTTTCAGGGACTGGCCTTCAACTTTCTGCTTCATAATTTCAAGATGGTTGCTTCACCTCCAGACAACACACAATATCCAGGTAGATGAAAGCAGTAGGGCAAATAAGCAAAAGGTGGTGGCAGCTGTGTCTATTCTTCTGTCATCAAGAAAGCAAAAGTTTTTCCAGGCAACCCTTAAGCAAATATATAATTACATCAAATTTTCCAGAACTGTTTTAAACAGCCAGTAATAGTTGCAAGGAAAATTGGGAAATCAGATATTCAAATTTCCAGGCTCTAAATTGAAGACAAGGAGGGAGGAGGTTGAGAATTTGTGTTGAGTGAGCCCAGTTACATTATCTGTTTCTTTTTTTTTTTTTTAAGATTTTATTTATTTATTTGATAGAGATGACAAGTAGGCAGAGAGGCAGGCAGAGAGACAGGAGGAAGCAGGCTCTCCAAGGAGCAGAGAGCCCGATGCGGGGCTCGATCCCAGGACCCAGGGATCATGACCTGAGCCGAAGGCAGAGCCTTTAACCCACTGAGCCACCCAGGCACCCTGCATTATCTGTTTCAATAAGGCTTACATTTTACTACGAAGTGTGTTTTCACACTTTGTATCATTAAATCATCACAATAGTAGAAGTTGGTCCTTGTTCTTTTAATTTTTTTTAAAGAAGGAAGTGTGGTCTAGTGTGGTTAAGAGAATGCCCAGTTTACCTAGCTTATAAGCATTGGAGCCAATTTCGATATGACTCCAGAAATCCTGCTTTCTAACATGGGCAAAGACATCATAAGAGCACAACAACAATGCTTTCCCAAAGACTGAACCTCCTCTTAAAAGGTAGCATGAAGGAGACTCTTCAGAATCCATTACTGGATTCTTACACAGTGATCTTGTCTTTACCTGTCAGAAAGCTTGTTGAGAAGTTCCTAAAAGGAGGAAGTCAAGGTCGTTTAGGATTAAGCACTGTATCCCATTAGTCACTGAAGCCGTTAGCATGACTCTCAAAATTCACCCACTGGTGGGAGATTTACAGATGGTGAATTGCTTATTTAATACCTGGCTTATATATTTTCCAGACTTGGTTTGCTTTTATTGATTATAATGTATTTCTTGATGTATGCCAAAGAAACTGTTTTGTCCTCTATTTTCTCCTGCTACATAGAGCTGGCCCTGAAATAAATGAAGCCTATAATAGTATTAATAAAAATAGAACATAGAAAATAGAACATATTACCTTTGTCAGGTATTAAACACTCTCTTTTCAGAATGTACTATATAATAGGTTATTGTGGAATGTGCTAGGAAATTTTGGTAGAATAAACATCTTGAAGGATGGTAGATTAAAAAAAATATCTACAGTTTTTCTTCGGATTTGTTATATCCTTCCCTCCTAGAAAACTTGCAGTTTACATTTAGGTATATGACTCTGGCCAATTTGCTACAACTGTGTTCCACACGAGGCTCAAGTTTTCATTAATGCTGAGTGCATTGATGTGTCTTAATAATCTCCAACTGTGCTAACTTCTCCCAGGTGCAATCTTACGTTTCACAGGGTTAATACGTTTAATGTATATACTTACTGGAGCTGTTTTTATCCCATCTTAAAAGTTTCATTTAGTAAAAGACCCAGTTTCCAAATTTATCGTTCATTTCTTTTGTCTACTTTTCAAAGTGTCAAGGAAAATACCTTTATTCCATTCGTTAGCATTCCCATCCCTTCCGTTACTCCGCTCCTAATGATGTCGTTCTAGGTTGGAGGAACAGAAAGGGTGATCAGAGAAAAATGAATTTAGTATACTGTATATTTCCAGAATGCCTTCAAAACTGTTGAAAAGTTCATGAGGGTAGAGTGGGAACTTACCCAGCTAGCTAATGAGCTATTCTTTAAAAAAAGGTCATAGTTTTCAACCAGGATAATATGTTCAGAGGAAAGTATTTAGTATCTTGCCCATCTAGGTCTTGAGAACTGGAGAGCTTAATAACAACATAAACTTTTATTGTTTATTATCATACTTACAAATTGATGACTTGTACAAAACCATTTGCTATCTCCCCTCACTATTTTTAGCTAATCACATTATGCAAAGTATTAGCAAGATAATGTAAATGCAACTGTTTTTTTTTAAGTTTTCATGCTCATAGGAGTATTTATGTAGAAACAATTATTTTGTTATATTTATATGTAATTCTTATTCTTCCTCATTAAGGTATATCTCTAGAGATTTCTTTTAAGTATGCCTTATTAAATCAGTATTGCTGTCAGTCAATATATTTTTTTTTTTTTTTTTTTTTTTTTTTTTTTTTTATTTGTCAGAGAGAGAGAGGGAGAGCGAGCGAGCACAGGCAGACAGAATGGCAGGCAGAGGCAGAGGGAGAAGCAGGCTCCCTGCCGAGCAAGGAGCCCGATGTGGGACTCGATCCCAGGACGCTGGGATCATGACCTGAGCCGAAGGCAGCTGCTTAACCAACTGAGCCACCCAGGCGTCCCAGTCAATATATTATTTAATAAGTCAATTTATTTAGATTTTTCACTAATTCTAACTGGTCTTCCTTCCTTCCCAATCATCCCCCCTTTACTTAGTTATAGAAAATACGTGAACATAAGTCTGGTACTACCTTCAAATCATAGAATTGTTAAAAGTTGTAAAAAGTAACTGGTTAAAAAAAGAGAAAGTTTTCTGTGACATTATAGATTTATAAGAACTGAGGGAACCCCACAAAATCAATACCACACCCTTCTTTTCCTATGCTAAAAGTCTTGTGACAAGATCTTTCCTTTCCCATCTACAAAAAGTGGTTTCTTATTAGAAGCAATTAAGAGCCTCCCCTTCTTTTACCTTCCCCAGATATCAGAAGCCTTTTGAGGAAGGTCATAAAGATTTTTCTTAGGGAATTCCCATAGCCTAGAACAGGCTGCATAACCTATATACACAAATTTTAAGTGATTAATAAATAGTTGACATAAAAAGGTAGAGATGTTTCATTAGACATAAATGTCCTGTTTTCTCTCTGCTTATTGCTTTCTTCTAGCTGCTATAAGGCATCAATGATGAAAAGAGAGGAGTTGATTACGTAGTGTCAGAGACGTGACGCTCCATAAACTCTAATCAACGTAAGTAAATACCCACGCGGTTTTGGAGGTATCGCTCAGGTAGTTTGGAACAGGTGCTTTGTAGCCACATCAAGAGTACACAGCATCGCAGTAAGTTGGAAGTAGAACGCTGACCTGTAAAATAATGGTCTATTTGTCCACATAGGGAAATTAAAGCCCTGTGAGACTTCACTGTACTTGAAAAAAAAAAAATCAGTGTTTGTGAATTGGATTCTTCTGAACATTAACAAAATTGAAAGAGGAATAAAAGTGTATCCGTGGACGTTTTCAACAGGACTAAAGGAAGTCAGGGAAGCAAAGATCCAAGACTCCACAAAGTGTGCAAAAGGAGAGGCATTTTTAGTGCTTTCCGCCTGCCGGGGGCAGCGGGGGCGAGGCCGAGAACGGAGTGAGGCAGGAAGAGGTGTCAGGTCTGTAGGTGGGCGAGAGGGAAGAGGTCGGGGGTCGAGTCCGGGAGTTGGTGACTTCGCCGCGCACCTGCAGGGGCGGTGCTCCCCGGCACAGGAGCACCTGGAACAGTGAACCCGAAGGGGGGCGTTGGCCCTAGGGATACCCACCAGCCCGGGACCCAACCCTTCACCAGACCCGGCGTATCGGACCCCGGAATTCATTCCAGCACCCTGGCAGCCCCTCCCTGGCCAGGTGGGCTGTCGGTCTGGGTGCCAGGTTCCTCCCCCACAGGCTGAGCGCGGTCAGAGTACAAGACCCCCTCCGGCAGTGTCCTCCCCAGCCTGGGTGCCTCTCGGGTTGCTTTTCTTTCCCTCCTTGCCCCGCCGCCCCCTTGACAGTCCCTGGGCTCGAGAGCAACGCGGTGCGCGCGGAAGCGCTGTCCCGCGCCTCGCGGAGCCGGGTGGAGCTGGTGGTGCGAGTTGACTCACAGTTGCAAACTATCCGCCAGTTAATATCCCGCTCGATCCCGCACCCACCCCGCCCGCTCTTCTTGTCCTTCCTGCGCCCCTATTTTCGATTTTAGGATCTTCTGTTTCCTGAAGTGTTTGGATAAAATCGCTGTCCATGATCTACTGAGCTAGAAATGACTCGATGGTTTTCATAGTTTTTTTGAACGCTGACTGCAGAAAATGCCATGGCGGGGCGGGGGGGTTTGGAAGGAGTGTGTGTGTGTGTGTGTGAGAGAGAGAGAGAGAGAGGAACCGACCTAGGGGGAGGGCAGGGGGCTTCCCTCTCCTGGAGGACAGACAGAATGATACATACTGTCATTAACAGTTTTGACCCACCCAGACCCCACCCTCCGGTTGCATCCATCACACAGTCATTACAAAGGGGCTGCGCTGTCACACGGCTTGCCCTGCTCCTGGGGCTCTCAGGCTGGCTTAATGAGGTGCACCCAGCCGGGACTATTGTGCAGCGCGAATGAGGCAGGAACGCTACGGCAACGATCCTAGCAGCTGCTCGCAGCAGCCCGGCAGAAGCAGCCAAACCCAGACCTCAAGTGGATGGATGCCTCTAGAAGTGTTTTCCTGAACGAACCCATCAGGCAGTGGAAGACTGTGACAGGGCTAGTGAACTTAGATGGGGCATTCCTGTCCTGCAGTTGTGCTGGCTGGAGGCAAGTGCAGTCACTCGGGTAATCGCTGGGGCGCTGGGAGCGCGGCGGGCGAGGGCGGGCGAGGGCGGGCGGGTGGGTGATGGTGGTGGTGGTTTTAAGGCAGTCCTCAGTCCAAAGATGGCTTAGATCAATTTGCCCTCCAACCACTCAACTCTCCCCTTTACCTTTTGTTTTGTAAGCTTGGCTTTTTCCACCTCCACCCTCTCCCTCCTGTGGTGTGAACCCTGCGTCTTGCTCTGAGGTTTGTGCGTTTAAATGTAATTCTGATTGGTGAATGTTCTCTCCTTTTTGTTGTGATTACTAGAGATACTTTAGTCCTGCCTTCCCAGTTCTGCGCCCTGCACAAGCAGTTTTGAAAAATTAAGTGCAAAAAGCATGACAAAGCAATATGAGGTTGCTGTGGTAAGTGAACTTTTAAACCAAAAATTACCATTTCTTCTCGTATATTTGGTCTGTGGGTGGTTTGAAGGGGAATCATCACACACAAAGGGCTCGGGGCTGGGAAGAGGGGGTGGCGAAACAAACAAAAAACAGTAGTTCTAATTTTGTTTTTCCTTTAACTGTGGTCAGTAGAGATGTTCTGCATTTATCCGGTTGATTCTCTTGGGATGGTGATGGGCTTGATGCGTTTAAAGTGGGTGAGAGTTGGCAGTCTGCAGGGTCGAGGGGCAGGGGAGGGAGGTGAAGGGAACAAGGTTATTGTCTGGTTTCTAAAAGAGCATGCAGCTCTGACTTCCTGAACTCAGCACAGTAGCCGGGTCTTCCTGATCTAAATCCTTAAGGAGAAAAAGAACAATGGGGTCATCCTCAATCACTACAACTACTGCTGTGCCCTCACCTGTCCTGGTAGACCTCCTCCTTCCATCTTCTCAGGTAGCAACATTAGAAGCCATCATTCTTAGGCAAATTCTAAACACTTAGGGATGGCAAAATAATACATTTGGAAAGCTGTAATCCTAAAAAGGTTTGAGGCTGGAGAAAAGAATTGCTTACCATTCCACTTCCCACTTCTACCTTCTCTTCTCCTTGTCCTCTCTCCTTTTAAACTAAAGAGTACAGATTTATTTAAGGGCCCTGCCCCAACCTCCTCTCCTAATCCTTTTTTACTGTTTAAAAATGGGAGGTGTGTTCCAGAGAAGGATTTCTGAGTTTTGTCCCTTTATCTCATTCACTTTCTGAGAATAGCTATGCAACTTAGTATTTGTAGTATGCTTAACCATTTCAAGTTTGGTAAAAGGGTCAACCTTTCCTCTGGAAAACTCTAAATTGGCCAGCTCTGACTTAAACAAAAAACAAAACAAAACAAAAAAAAAACATTAGCAGTGCTCAGTACTCTTAACTTTTTCTGTTTGTGAATCTGGTTACCTTTTAATTTGTCAAGGGCTGTTTGGACCTGCAGGTTCTCTGGTGAGGCAAGGCCATCTGAGTTTTCTCATTTGAAGGACGGAATGGAAACAAAAATGCCCCCTGAGAGGAATGGTATTCATGTTTTGTTGAAACCATTCTTAATTATCATTATTTTTTATAATTATGTATGCAGTATAATTGCATATGCTTGCATTTTTCTAATCTAAACCTATAAGTCATTACAAACTTCCTCTGATCACAAAAAAACACAGAAAATAACTTTTTAAGCTGATTACATTGCAACAGAGTTCATGAATTTTGTTGGGCATTATCATTTAATAACTTAACTTAACAACTGATTTATTTTTGGTCTCTTCTTCATGAAGTTGTTGGAATTTACCAGTAACTATCAAAGGAAAGTGAAATCACCACTGTTGCTGTTAGTCTTGCCATTTGCGATCACCTTCTTTAAAAAGTTTTCTGTTTGGGACTTTAAAAACCCAATGGCTAACTAAACTACTCATCTGTTGGTACAAGCAGAGTCAAGTCAGTGGAACTTTGAAAAAATATTTTTTTAGAAGGGGCTACATTAGAATATAGTATTTTATATATTTGTAGTAGCAAGAGTTTCAATTGGGAATTTTGCTTTTTTTTGTATTGATATTCTTGGACTATAGTCAACTAACAATATTTTTAACTCTGTAATTTATTTTGGACCATTATACTTAACTGTCATACCTATTCTGTTTTGCGATTAATCTTAATATATATTGGTACTGCCTGGGTTTTTGGCCTTTTTTTTTTTTTTTTTTAATGAACATCTTAAACTGTATTTCTATAAGGAATATAAACAAAGTAAGAATTCACTACTACTGCTGTACAGATATTTGCAAGTAAATTTATGGCCTAGATAGATGCAAAGTTAGATCACTAGGATACTTGGGGGAAAACAACTTTAATCTGAACTATTTGATAATACTCATAATCTCAACTAAGCCCTCAACTTTACTATAACTTTTCATCTACACATTGAAAATACTGTTTTACTTGAAGACATTCATAAAACTTATTATTTAAAATAACTTGGGTAATTTAAAGTTGTCTAAGTGGTAATTAATAATGGTGCATATGGTTTAATAGCTTATAAACATAGATTATTTACTGCCATACATTCCTGGCACTTTCCCTCCCTAATACCACAGTTCCTTGGCAATTTTAGATTTACTAAATTTTCTCAATAGGAAATTTCTTTATATCAGAATGTAATACTATAATCATTTCTTTCCTCCGTGTTCTAATTAGATGTCATTAGCTTATTAGAAATACAGCGGCCATGTTCTGATATTTTCCATAAATTTTATGAAAGCAGAAAACTTATAATGTTCATAATAACAAAATTCTAAGTGTTTTCAACTAAGCAATATTCTCATAGAAATTGTCATTGCTTCCCATAACATTGACTCACTTTATGTAAATAGGAATCATATGTAAAGGAGCAAAATAGATGGGATAGATGTAGGGAGTGCAGGTCAGTTGCAGCTAGGGTCATCTAATATTACATTGAACATTTTATCTCTTGTAACTATCTAGGACATGAAATGTGCTTGCAATCAAACAAGCAAAAAAGGAATTGCTGAAATGGTATTATGATTTTAACAATTCAAAAATAACCTTCATTTCTTACTTCTAATTAGTATTAAACTGAATGTATACCTTTTATAAGTAGACAATCTAAAGCAGCTAAGAAGTTAACTTGAATAGTTAACATTTGTTGTCTACCTGCCATGATCCAGGCGTGAATCCACTCATATGTGAGTGCTTTATATGTATTATCTTAGTTAATCTTCAAAACACACTAGGAGGTAGGTTTTATTATGCCTAGCAACTAAGTAGAGTAAGGCCAGTCAGCTTAATGAGCATTTGAATCAGATCTATTGAAACTTGGTCTAAAATCAAACAAAATGAAAATCAAATGATAGAAAATATGAGATAATTTTCTGAATTTAAAGAGACCCTCCACGTAAAACCCACATGATCTCCACAAATTCCCAAGGTAGGAATGATTACCCTTAATCTTGGCACTTTCTTTGATAAAACGTTTTGAAGAAATAAAGCTTAGTGAAATATTCCTAATCATAACTCCCAAATTGGGTGAAAGTACATTGGGCTAATTTGTTGGTTGTTTCTCTCTTGGGACAATAATTATGGAGAACTTATTGCATTCTCCATCCCACCCCAAAAACAAGCAAAAGGAAAGCAAGATTAAATCAATTATAATGACAAAAGTATTTTCAAATAAGTACCAACAATGCCTACTTACTAAAAGGAAAACCTAACTGCAAAATTAGTTTTCCTTAAAAGAGGATTTACAATCAAATAAGTAGAGTTATTTTTTTTTAATTTTACCAACTTAAAATGCTCTTTAATTTTTCATTTTAAACTTTGAAACTTTGAATATAATAATATTTGTCTAAGTAATGAAATGTTACATGATTTGATAAGTGGCAAATCATTTAATTATCTTTTGCCATACTTAGGTATTTTTAAAGTAAGTTTGCCTTGATAATACCTATAATCAATTAACTTCTGCTGTAACTATCTTGTGAACTTTTAAACTGCCCTGATTTAGTTAACTAAACAGACATATAGAAAGTGATGTAGAAAAAAAAAAGTGATGTAGAATGGTAGGTACTAAGGAGGGCACGTATAGCATGAATCACTGGGTACGGTGCATAAACAATGAATCTTGGAACACTGAAAAAATAAAACTAAATTAAAAAAAAGAAAATAGAATTTTCAAATGAGATCCCATTATTTGATTCCTTTTTAAATATGCAAGATGATAGACTTTCAAATATTAGAAAAAGAATCCCTTTAAAAAGCTCTAATTGTACTCTTTTTTTATTTATGAAATCCTTGAACCTAAGAGATTGGGACACAGATATTGCATCTGCTCTGGTTTGCTTATTTATTAACTTGAATCTGCAAAAATGGAGATGAGAACCCATTCAATTTCCCTTAAGTACCCATGAAAAAATATTTAAGGACATCATTTCCATTGAACAGAAAACTCCTCGAGTTTTCACTTTCATCTGAGAAGAAATGAAAGTACTCAGAATAACTCTGTCTGCATGTTATTCAATAAATGGTCTCCTGAGTTGTTTAGTGTAAACATTTTTTTAAATTGGGTTACTTTTTTAAAATGCACAGAGCTCACATGTTAAAGAGCATTTGAATTTATGTTCTTGTCAAGGGAAGAACTTTTTAGAAATTAATTGGTCTGATTTGTGTCATCCTTTTATAAAGTGAAATCATCCAGATCTATCATATTTACTTTTATTTTCTTCAAAGATTTTATTTTTAAGTAATCTCTGCACCCAACATGGGACTCAAACTCACAACTCCAAGATCAAGAGTAACACACCCTACTGACTGAGCTAGCCAGGCACCCCATAAATCTATCATGTTTAAGCCCCAATTATTATAAGAGTTCCAGTAGCTTTTTTTAAAAAGTCTGATAACTTTTGATTTTTAAGAACCATGTTAACAATCAGAGAACTGTGGGGCTTGAGTGTTTCAACCTGGCAATATTCTAGCTGTTGGTCACATATAACTCAGCTGGATTTCACTTTGACCTTGGAGACCATGCCTTGACAGATTCTTGGATTATCACCCTCTGAAAATTAATTCTAGTTACTTACCTCACTTTAAATAAAATTCAATCTCAGTTTTTTATCATAGTTAATACAATATTTGTATAACTTTGTTTTATTCTTGATTTGAAAATTTACATTATATTACTATGTATTAAAATCACAGAACTGTATTAAGACAATTTTCTTACCCTTCAAACTCATCAAAGTACACAGGTGTATATATATATATATATAAAGTAAATATACATATATTAAAAGTGAGGGTTTCATTAGTATGAAGCAAAAGAGAAAACTTATTAAAGCAGCTTTTCAGTTTTAAATTATGGAATAATACCATAAAACTGAATTTTATCTAATGAAAAGTACCTTAACTATATTTATTATTAACTAAAAATCTTGAGTATTTTAGGATAAGCCTGTTGAGTCTATTCTCTTCTATATCATCACTATTGCTTTCCCTTAACTTCATACAAAATGTTAATTTCACTTGAAAAATTAGGAGGTGTGGACTATGTTTAAAGTAGGAAAAGAATGACAGGACCTTAAGATAATTCTTTTATAAGTTCTGGAAGCCTTCAAGCTTTGCACCTCAATAATCCTTTTAAATTCTTTTAAACATGAAATTATTACATTTTGTGTTCAAAGTAAAGTTGTATGTTATGGATTTTCAAAGCTTCTCAGAGCATGAAGGGTTTACAGGAAAGAGCAAAATAATACAAGCTAGATACCACCACACCTGACAGACATTGACAAAGGTTGAGAAGACAGTGTTTTAATGGATTTTTTAAATAGAAATATACAGTTAATGAAATCTGAGGTCATTACCACTAAGAACCGAGAACTCAGCTTTTTGAGTGTTTCCAATAAAAATAATGAACCACAGGACACATAAATATTTAATAAAATGTCAAAAAATCACCACTCTCCTTTGTTAAGGATAATGAGAGTAAAGATTGCTTTAGAAATCTACACTTCTGAATTTCTAATTTCTCAGTGCTTAATTTATCACCATTAAATTTGGTGTTATGGCAGAGATGGTATTTATTTATTTATTTATTTAAAGATTTTATTTATTTTGACAAAGAGAGAGATCACAAGTACGCAGAACAGCAGGCAGAGAGAGAAGTGGGAGAAGCAGGCTCCCTGCTGAACAGAGATCCCAATTCAGGTCTTGATCCCAGAGCCCTGAGATCATGACCTGAGCAGAAGGCAGAGGCTTAACCCACTAAGCTACTCAGGCGCCCCCAGAGATGGTATTTAATATGTTTAGTTCTTATCCTAGACAACATAGCATTTTGGTGTATCCTACAATATAAATTAATGGTATATATTACTCAACAAACATCATAGCATGCTTACTAGGTATTAGGCTCAGTGCTAGAGCCGGGAATACCCCGCTGGGAGAGATGGCTTTGCTATCAAGCAATGCACAGTCAGTGTAGGAGACAGACATGTCAACAAATGGTTATAATGGAGTGAGATCATTGCTATCCGAGCTATGTACAAAGTGCTTTTCGGAGCGCAGAGCTAGCACCAATTTGCTGGCAGTTTGCTTGAGCTGGGGTATTCAGGAAGTGCGTCTCAGTGGAGGTGAAGTTTTGCACACTGACTTTTTTTTTTTTTTTCATTAAAAAAGTGTAATACTGGGGGCGCCTGAGTGGCTCAGTGGGTTAAAGCCTCTGCCTTCAGCTCAGGTCATGATCTCAGAGTCTTGGGATCGTGCCCCACATCGGGGTCTCTGCTCAGCAGGGAGTCTGCTTCCCCTTCTCTCTCTCTGCCTGCCTCTCTGCCTACTTGTGATCTCTGTCTGTCAAATAAATAAACAAAATCTTTAAAAAAAAATGTAATACTGGACCTCCAAATGATATAAAGAAAGATACAGTCTAAGAATAAAAAAGAAAGAAAGAAAAAAAAGACGGTCTATATTTTTCTAGCTTTTACATTTTGATATTTGATATGTGCTTAAGATGAGGGAGAGCAAGTTTTCTATGTAGGATGCTGAATTTTTTAAGATACATTAGTGTAATTTCTCAGATACACTGCCTTTGACAAATGTGCACAGCCAGGCAAGCCTTTAATATATTGATTATGTTAGTGTTTTGTTGCTGGTAGCATAATGGATAAAGCACAGGCTCCATTTTTATTCTTCCATGCTCTACCAAAGGCCGATGAGGGGGGGAAGGGAGTTGAGAAAGAAGTATATTGCAAACCGTGAAAGGCGCACAAAAGCAAAAGTAATTAAATAACATAAATGGTGAGGGAGATTGCCTGTGATCTAGGCTAGAATTAGAAGAGGAGGTGTAAGAAAGCGGTTGAGAGGAAATGATATGAAAATGTTTTAAAATAGAAAAAAGA
This sequence comes from Mustela nigripes, assembly GCF_022355385.1. Lineage (NCBI taxonomy): Eukaryota > Metazoa > Chordata > Mammalia > Carnivora > Mustelidae > Mustela > Mustela nigripes. The sequence continues at coordinate 45,460,634 of NC_081565.1, forward strand.
GTTCTGCTTTATAACAATAGGGCATCAACTTAAGTGATTTCACTTTCCTTTGTGTTGCTTTCACATTTACATTGGAGAAGGGAAGTACTATTAATCTGAAATTTTCTTTACTTAGGATTAAGTTTCATCATTGATCCGACTGAAACCACCCTATTTTTCTTTCTTAAACTCCCAATTGCCTAAAAAATCTTCACTTAAGAGTGATTAGTACTTCATGTGAATGTCATTATGCATTTTGCTTTCTGATATCTTGACAATGCATTCTTGCTGGGATTCTCTCCTGGAAACAATTTTTTATTTCTTTCTGTTCATTTTTAGGAAAATCCTCTCAACATTGTTATATGTATTATTTTATAGGAAGGAAGCATGTAAAATACTCTTGAACTCATTTTACTTGTGAGTTTGAATAGCATTCAGATTAGAATGATTTCCCCAGAATTTTATAGGCTTGCCCAATCCAGCTGTATATTTTATATGCTAATGTAAATTCTATTTTTGTTCCCCTTGGGGGTTTAAGTGATTATAATTGTTGCTCTTCAAAAGCCAAACAGATGATGATTGCTGCTTCAGGAGTATACCAAAAGAAACTGGCTTTCATTAAACCTGCTCATCCACTTCATAATTATCTCCATTTTATCTAGCTAAGAAGGAGGAAAAAATGGCAAGTACAGTTCATTGAAGCCAGTTCAGTTATTTAAACATTACTTTATTGAACTAGCAGGAGGTGTAAAGTAGGGGGAATGTTTTCATTCTAACACTGATGTGTAGCCAGTGGCCCAACTCAAGAGTTAGTTGAGCATCAAATGCCAGAGGCCACAGGGAATGAGAGGGGAGATATTTTGAGCCATTCTGAGAGGAGTCCTCTAGTGGATACAGTAAATAGTACTGCAGTGACAGCTATGCTGAAATATTCTTTTTGCTTGTTCTTTCTATAAATTAAAAATGAAAGTTATGTAGCTTTCTACTAAGAGAGACTCAGAAATGCATCTGAAGTGAAAGAGTAATTTCCTATATAATGTAAAAAATTGGGGCTGGGGGCGATATTGATAAGTTTCAGATACCAAATCCTGAGACCAACAACAGAAGTCCTTCAAAGAATCCTTATGGTCATATAAGCCTTATGTTCTGATCTTGGGTCAGAAAGCAGATTCTTATGAAGGTTGATTTTCCTCAACAGATAGAGCATCTTCCCATTCAGGTGTCATGGGGCTCTGAGTTATCTGTTCCCTGGTCCTAGGGGCTATGTGGAGGGGTGGTTTTGGAATTGGCTTGTATTGGAATATGTTCCTGACCACATATATTGCTGGCTGTCCTGATGGCGCAGTGAGGGTCGTTGAACTCTTACCCAGGGGAATAGAAAAGTATCCAGATTCATCTGCTATCTAAGTTTCCAGCTGTGAGAAAGCAGTTCTCTGGTGGTTCAATGAAAAATTCTGAAAGAGCTATCTCTTCCAAAATTTCAAAGAGCATGTTTTAGAAACCAATTGTCTAAGGGTAGACTCAGATAAAACATAATTTTCATAAACAAAGAAAATGGAAGATTTTATTTTTATTTTTATTTTTTACAGATTTTCATTTTTATGTTCCATTATAGTTCTGCAAGTTTCAGGCAATTTCAGCTTTTGAAGTTTTAACACAGAGTTGTTATTTTACAACCTAATTTTGAAACTTCTGTGAAATCATATTGAAAAAGGGAAAAAAGTTTACTTAATAAGAAAAAGGAAATATGTTCCTGAAAGCCTTTTGGATAATTTGCCAGAAAGTTCTATACATTAACAAAGTTATTTTCCTCTCAATTCTTATGCCATAACAATAAAAAAAAATTCCTGTTTTCATACATGTAATTTTATTTTGACTTCACAATAACCTCATAAAGGAAGAAAAATAAATAATATCATCTTATTTTATATATAGAAACAGAGTTCACAATTTTAAAACTGGAATTTGGGTTGGGGCGCCTGGGTGGCTCAGTTGGTTAAGCAGCTGCCTTCAGCTCAGGTCATGATCCCAGGATCCTGGGATCCGGCCCCATATCAGGCTTCCTGCTCAACAAGGGTCCTGCTTCTCCCTCTGCCTACTGCTCCCCTTGCTTATGTTTGCTTGCTCTCTTTCTGTCAAATAAATAAAATCTTAAAAAAACAAAACAAAACAAACCTGGAATCTGGGGATACCAACTCCTTCATCAGAATTTTAACACCTGGATTTACCAATAGCTTGCCAATGCATGATGTTGGAATTAGAGCTAGACTCTAAGAATCCTTTCTAAACTCTAGGGTCAGGCTAAAAATGTTCCCAGAGAATGAATATTTTCTCAATCTTAGGTCACCTATGCAATTTTGCTTTCTTAGATCCAGGGAAAGGGTGTATTAATGGCATGCTCTCTGAAAACTCTCTGAATTAAAAACTCTATCTGGTGGTGGGACAGTATTAGAATTTTTTTGGATTCCTGTGCAGAAATATGCCAGGGCTTACATAACTTTGATTTCTTACTAACAAGGCCTATAAAAGTCATAAGTCTGAGAATATACCAACTGTGCCTAGAGCTGTTCTAGGCAAAAATAGTGAAAACTCTGTGATTGGTTTTTCACCATTCCATCACCTTCTCCTGATACCTCTGGGACCTGGCCATCCTTTGTTTCCTTAGGGTTGTGCTGTCCCTTTACTTATATTGTTCAAACCCAGGGTCTCCTAGGACAATATCTCTTTCCTATCAGGTTGTTAATCTAATAAATTATTCTCCACTAATGGGAAGATATGAAGGAAAGCCCCCCCCCCCAGTTGATATTTAGAAGTGACTTACAGGGAAAATGTCCTCACTTTTGTTAAACAATCATGGTGAATAACTTGTAGGGTGGTCATGTCAGGCCAATATGAATATTTTTCTGATAGCTGCTTTTCTTAACCATGTGGCACTCCTTGATCTCTATCACTGTGGAGACTGCTTACTTATCTTGAAATAGGACAGTTAGAAATGAACTCACTCAACAGAAAAATATAACTGAAAAAAAAAAAAACCCTGCCTTATCTCTCTATGTTTATTAAATAGAAGTAAAAGCTACAAGCTATAGTAAACACTAAAACGTACCCATGCCAATGGAATGATTGAAATTTCCCAGGGCCATCTTACACATCTTTTCTTCAATATGACAGGAAATGGTGGAAAATCAGGTTTACTCTGTGACCTCACTCACAGACATATGAATGTAAATCAAATCTTTTAAAAGTCTCCCTGTTAAGTGTCTTCCAGAATAATACAAAGTAGAGATTTGATAATTATTCCAATTAATCTGCTCAACAGAGAGCCACACAAGCCACACTTTATTTTATATTTTTTAATTTTTTAAAAATTTTATTTATTTATTTGACAGACAGAGATCACAATTAGGCAGAGAGGCAGGCAGAGAGAGAAGAAGGGAAGGCAGGCTCCCTGCTGAGCAGAGAGCCCGATGTGGGTCTCCATCCCAGACCCTGGGAACATGACCTGAGCTGAAGGCAGAGGCTTTAACTCACTGAGCCACCCAGGCACCCCACAAGCCACACTTTAACTGCAAGTTAACTGAGCAACTGAAAATTTGTACTGTTTCGTTTAGTTTTGTTTTAAATCACTGGTTCATCAGAATCATCTGTGGGGGTTTTCATAAATATGTAAACTTAGACCTCACCTCAGAATTACTAAGCAGACATCCTGGGATACAGACCAGGTCTCTGTACTTTAAAAGAAAAGAGCCTCCCCGATAGATTGAGGCTTCGATCCGCAGCTATGAGTGAGAACCTCCAGGCTTTCCTCTCTTTGTTTTGTTTTGTTTTGTTTGTTTATACAGTTCTAACCATCACTGAAGAGTCTCTCTGTGCCAGGCATTCTCCTAAGCCCTTGACAAATACTTTTCCACGTAGTGCTTACAAGAACCCTAAAAGGTGGCTTTTATTTGTATAGTACTCATTTTACTGGTGAAAAATTTGAGGCTTGGAGAGGTCGGGGAATGTGACTAAAATCATATACCACAGATATGGGAGAGGCAGAACCAGAATCCACGTCTGCTTGAATACTATGAACCACTACAAGCCTGAGAAGGCCTTTTAAATACACAGATTGAAAATGCATGGCTGTATTTTATAGCTATAATTTCTAACCTAGAAGCTCCCATTTTGTTGTTTGATTATCCTAAGATTATCCAGAGTGTACAGGGATTGTTTCATTTCATGGCCCTAAAAGAGAGCTGCTATATTTCATGTGAAAGGAGATATGGTCTAATAGGTAAAGGATTCTTTAAAATTATAGGTCAACTGTTTTGCTTTCTTTGTATAAAAGTCATAGACGGCTTTCTACTTTAGGTCTTAATTCAGAAACTCAAGGTAGTAAACTACCTTCTAATTTCATGGCTAAAAAATATTCAGAAGTGACACAATGTTAGAAGAGCCTACTTTTTTCTTCCAGGTTAATTTCTTATCAAAAAATACTAAAAATTATATAAAATCATTGCTGAGAAATGCAGTTTCCAGTGTGGAATATGCAATTTTAGGATTTGTTCTTTCTGATTTGGGACTGACACCACTTTTTAGAATAGTGATGACTCATGTCTAGGACTGAAATCTGTTTTTCATGGGTTTATACATTTTCCCCTTGAATTGCACCAAAAATGGTTTTTTAATTGGCTTTAACTCATGCCCAATAAATTGGACGAAAATTGATTGCCGCAGTCATGTTTGGTTTAAAATTATTCAAGACTGCGCCATGAGTCAAATGAGTGCGTGATCGAGGGCAGCAGTGCTTTATGTCCTCTGTTTATGACAAATAATGTTTTTTCAAAACAGTCATAATTCATAACTAAAAGTTAATATATGTTCACGACTTATAAAGCTTAAAAGACAGTAGCAGAGCCATGTTAAAAAATAAATTTCTCTTATTTTCATATTCTTTCTTAATATTTCTTTCTAATATTTTCCAGTTCTCCCAAGACTACAGGTTTGGTCATTATATGCCTTTAAAATTAAATAATTCTGCATGTAGTTCTTAATAGATTCTTGGTCATAATAGTAGAATATTTTTAAATAGCAAAATTAAATAAATGAGAATGTTCAGACTATACCATCCTGTGGAGTTGAGACCGGGAGCCAGTTCCCCATTCTCTGCAGAGTGATTTTAAAGACAAATATTAAACAATATGAAAATTGAATTAACTCAGGTGACTGTTTAGGGCATTGAAATAGCAATTCACTAAATGGTACCTGTCAGGAAGCCAGTTTTTGTTCAATCTCATTATAATTATTTACTGTGTTATGGCTTTCATTTATTTATATCCCATAGAAATATACGCAAATCACTTTAAGGGTTTTGCTAGTTGGGAATAAAGGTGCATTTTATGAGATTCTCTAGCAACTGCAAGAAAGGGTATAATAAGGAAAAAGAAATGATTAATTAAATGAAAAGAACATCCCTTGGTCATAATATAGATAGGCATTAAGTGAAGGAAATATTTGATATTATTGAGTATAGTGAATATTAGGCAATTCTAAATGGGCAGATTAATTATTATCTTATATTGTATTCTTCTAAGAAACTGGTGGAGCAATTTCTGAAATTTTTGTCAATTTGCTGTATTTTTTTTTCAAAGATTTTATTTGTATTTGACAGAGAGAGAGAACAAGTAGGCAGAGGGGCAGGCAGAGGGAGAGGGAGAAGCAGTCTTTCTTCTCAGCAGGGAACCAGATGTGGAACTCAGTTCCAGGATCCTGGGATCATGACCTGAGCCAAAGGCAACCGCTTAACCCACTGAGACACCCAGGCGCCCCAATTTGCTGTATTATATATGTATTTTTCATATGTATTAAATCTCAAGATTTGTTTTTGCAAGTGAACACTATCTTGTTTATAAACTCCAGGCTGGTCATTTGTCCTCTCTATGAATCTAAGTTGTCTTTTAAGCAGTTCTTCTCCATTCAGTATCTACCACCAGCTTCCACCTGCTGACTACAGGGCTGAAGCTTGAGCTCTTCAGCATAGTTTTGGTGTGTTTTTTTGACCCCAAACATAAAACTCCCTGTTTTTCAGATTTATAAAAAGAATAGATGCTCTGAATTTTTACAAACCCAATAATGCAGAAAACATAAAGAAAAAAGGACCTAAAGGTCCAATTCCTATTACCTCAAAATAGCCACTGTTTAATGTTCTGATGACTATTCTTTATGAGATGTTGAATACTCTCAACAATATTTCATGGAAATCTTTATATATCACTAAATTACAAACATATACTCTCCTTTTCAATGGCTTATAACTGTTTACTATGTTTATAGAGTACACTTCTCAAAATTAAAATCTACAAAAATTAAATAATGAAAATGTCCTCAAAACCTAATATGACTGGTGGCTTGGACCTCCTAGGACATCACACATTCTGTTTCTCAAAATCCTATTGGTCTGACCTGAATCGTTTTAAAAGAGTAAATCATCCTAAGTATCTTTTATCTCACCTCCATTTGTCAGTAATAGACAGCATGTCAAGACTTGAGTATGATTATTTCCAATTTTAAAAAGAGTTTTATCTATTCATGTTAATTGTAATCTTTGTACTGTTGTTCTTTTGCAAATGTTATGTCATCTTTAATTTGCTATATATGTATATTTTATATATATGTATATATGTGTATATATACATGTATATATATACACATATATATATATTTTTTAATTTCTGCTCTATTTCTTTAGAATTACTGGATTTTACCCCTGGAAAGTACGGCAGAGGTCATCTGATAAGTGGTTGTTAAGGACTTAAGCAATACAAAAGAAGTGCTTGGGGTCAAAGCACATCTCTGTTAGTTTCTCATTGTGTGATCTTGGGCAAATTACTCAACTTCTTCAGTCTCCTCATCTTTAAAGTGATGGGATGATTGTGAGGATTAAATGATTTAATGGGTGTAGAACATTAGAATGCTGTCTGGCATGTAGTACATACTCGATACTTGTTACCCATGATCATTATTTTCACTAATCCAATCTTTGGGGAATCACGACATTCAGTCAGAATGCTGACTGAATTGCTGATAGGGAATCAGCTAGACAGTAGGTGAAATAATACTCAGACTCATGTCTCTTTTCTCCAAGCCTAGGAATCTGAGCTCAATGTACCCTTCCTAGCAGTGTTTTTAGAGGCATCTATCGCTAATCAGAGTGCAGGCTCTGGTGCCTGGTTTCTCACCCTCATAGCTATCTTGGGCTTTTTGGCTCAAAAGTACAATTTGATCAGAACTCTATCATTTTCCCAGGGCCTTCTATCAATATTTTGGCCATCAAAACATTTTCATTATTATCAGTGAACTCCTCTTCTATACCTATCAGTCTTCCCCCATCTCTATTTATCCTCCGACCATGCCACCTCATTCCAACGGGTTTTATGTTTATTTTGTTTGTTTTTAACTTTTTAGCTTCTTAACCCTCCTTATGTCTTGATTCTGATTCCTGTAACTTTGAGTCTCTTTGCACTTGGTGAGTCCAAAATTTACACTTATCAATAGATATATCCTGTATCCAGTAGTTTTATGTCTGTTTCACTTCTCGCCCTTTTGGCTAAGATCAAGTGCAGTAGTTTTATGTCAGTATTTTCCTCTGCTGCCTTTCAAAGCCTTTCCATGATGTGACCCTGGAGGACCTAACTAACCTGGTATCTTTGCTCTCAAGCCCACTTCCTCCTCTATAGTCAGCCTGGTCTCCTCTACCCAAGTCTTGTAATTTTTTCCTCTGTACCTCATGTCATTTGCTTCAAACACACACACACAACACACACACACACACACACACACACACACACACACACACGGACATGCACATACACCCAGTAAAGTAGATTTATATAAAGATCTTTTAAAACTAAGGACTAAAACACCGTAATATATATTTATATTTTCCTCTTTTCTTACACTGTGTAAAGAGGCTCAGATCTTCATGTCTCCTTCTGATGTGGTTAAGATGGAAACATACCTTTCGTTTAGCATTCATTTCATATCTCGGAAATATTAGTATTCTAGAAAACATCAGTGTTGTATGAGTTAAATAATGAGCCCTGACAAAAAAGAAAGGCCTTTTTTTTTTTATTGTCTGCACAAGGAATCTAGAAATATCAGCAAAAGAAAAAAAGAAATTTCACAGTAAATTGTGTCAAAATAATTCAAGGAAATGTCTATTTGTTACTCAAACAGTTTAAATAGTCTGTAACACCATTCATCTACATTACATCTTCTAACTCGTGTTTACAAAAACTGACGTTTCAAACAAACATATTCTCTAATTTCTTATACCAGATGACAGTGACCAAAGGAAGAGAGCATCATTTTTATTACAATAGTATTCTCAGTATTCCCTTAAAATGCACATACATGCTCAGTCAGAGAAATAGATTTCCCATTTAGCCACATCAACATGAAGGATCATAAGGGGTTGGAGTGATGGCAGCAGAGAGCAGCTCTGGCTGTGTGTAAGCATGTGTGTTTCTTCTCCGTGCTAATTATACTTCCTCATAGAAGCCTGGCAGTCACATGACTGGACTAAACTTTGTGTGATTCAGTCTTATCAAAATTTAAGGTGCATTTAGGACACAGAGAGATGCTCATGGAAGTTTAAAATGAAAATACTGGGGCGCCTGGGTGGCTCAGTGGGTTAAGCCGCTGCCTTCGGCTCAGGTCATGATCTCAAGGTCCTGGGATCGAGTCCCGCATCAGGCTCTCTGCTCAGCAGGGAGCCTGCTTCCTCCTCTCTCTCTCTGCCTGCCTCTCTGCCTACTTGTGATCTCTGTCTGTCAAATAAATAAATAAAATCTTTAAAAAAAATTTTTTTAATGAAAATACTGTTTTTTTTTAAATTGTAATCCATATATGAACTTAGACCTCAAAAAGTTTAAGATTCATTCTTTGATCAGGCTGCAAAGTTTTGTTTCCTTCCATTCTACTTATTCACTGAAAGTCCACATCTATAGCTGCATCTCTGTTAATCCATGGCACTGCTAGCCCAGGAGGGAACTGTGAAAGTATAAACCATAAGCAAATTTTAGTATTCTTTTGATATGATATGTTTTCCAATGTCAAGTGGACATTGTTTCATTCAAAACAAAAACTATTATAAAAAGCATATTCTCTTGTGTCCTTTATATACTTTACCTCCATATTTGTTTGGATATTTATACTGATAGATTTATCAAACACAGACAATCTAAGAACTAGAAAACTAGAGCAGAAAGTACTGTTAGCTTATGTAAATGGAATAAATGTAATAGCCTATAAAAATGTGGAGAGAGGGAATCAGCCTAGGGAAAGGCCAGTGATGAGGAGATTGAAACCGATTTCTTCCAAGGTCATAAACAACTAAAGACTTTTAAATTCTTGCCTTAGAGTTAACACAGAATGGTAAATAATTATGGATAATACATGCATATATATATAATTGAATAATGAAAGTATCTCTTGGCATTAAATCAAAATGCTTTAATTTGATTAGACTGTGATGGTATGTATTTCATTCAACTTGATTTCAGTGAGTAAGTAACTGAATTATAACTTACACTTAATGCCTAACAGCAATATTTTGAGGTTAACTAAAGTAACAATGGTCATAGTTAATGCTAAAGAGAGTAACACACTGTACCAAGAAGACATTCAGGAAAGCTGCTCTGTATTCCTATTAATCTTAAAATGTAACCCATATTCCTAATTCCTCTGTTAACCTCCTGAAAATGAGAAATAATTTATGTCCTTCCCTATCTTCTGGGTTACAATGATAAATATGTAAAAGTGCATTGAGCTTTTTGTGATATAAGGTACTATAAAAATCTAAGGTGTTTTTATTATTATATCAATCAAATGGAACCTCAGACTAAGTTCCTTTCTGAAGACCCACAACTTTTTATGGGCAAATCATGAAATTGTATTGGGAAATATATTGAAGCCACATAAGAGGGTAGACAGAAGATTTTATGCCTTTTGAGGCCTTTTATACTTGGTTACAATTAGAAATGGGAGAAGATATTTATCATAGGATATATCAGTTGGGATATTAATGAGAGCAAATGACTATATTTAAGAGATGCCATGTAAAAGCAGGAACTCTAATTCTTCCTTCGTCAAATAAATGTGCTAAGTCACCATTTTTGTTTCCATCATCCTAGTTACTGCATATCAGCTGTTTCCTCTGTTCCAGGAAGTTTGAATATTTTACGCTCATGGTTACATTTAACCTCACAGCAATCCTACATTAAGCATTATTATCACCATTATATAGATCAGGAAATCAAGGCTTAGAAGAAATTAAGTAACTTGTCCAAGGCCCCACAATGATGAAGTCATGTTCAGATCAGGATGTGCCTATGTACAAACCCAAACTCTTAACAATTTTCAAAATTGTAGTCCGTGGTAGAATAACATTGAAATATCTATTTAAAGGACTAATTTTTGGCAAGCTATACTATTAAAAACTTAGGAGGAGATATTGTACAAATACTGGCACTCAAAAGATGCTTGAAGCAAACTGAAATGGGTCTTTTGTCAAAGATCAGGAATAAATAGAAACAGGAACTGATTATGTATTGATCATTTGATCTTCGCCTAAAGATAAATATTATAAGGACAATATCAGTTGTCTGATTTTTTTCTTTGGTAATAGATTTATAATCAGTTTAAACAAAAATACTACAAAATTAGGTATTTCTAAAGCTCTTGAAAATAATGCCTTTATATATCATAGAGAGAATGTTTTCATTAAAAATCTATTATCCCATTTCCCTTAGAGGGAGTTAATAATGGGGAATCCCCCCAAACTTAAATTGGCATTTTGGGATCTTTAAATTATTTTTCATCATTCATAATGCCATACATATTATTTATTTGTGACAAAAATTAGAAGTGGTTTTTATAATTAATGCTAAAACATTTTCCTCTTCAATAGTGTGATTTTTCCTTTTTAAAATTATCCTCTGAATTATCTTTTGAAACATTATAATGTACATTTATACAATATCTTTTTCTCTCATTTCAGACTTGGTGAGAGTACATCTTTTAAACTTTTTGTAAATTCTCATCTTTAAAAAGTCCTACATGTCTTGGCAAAGAATAGTTTAAGCTGTTTATTGTATGCATATTTTCAATTTAATTAAGAAAAACAAAAATAAATATAGCTTAAGAGCCTCATTAAAGCTGGCAGTTCAGACTTAAGAGTATTTGTAACTAGCAGAAAAATATCTTATTGTCTGATTATTTGAAGATAATAGTGCCTGAAAGGCTGGAATTTGAAAGAATATTTCTTAAAATGCTTATATAGCAGCCACTATTTAAACCAATATAACATTATGGAAAATGGTGATATGGAAGGGAAAAGTTAGCTTGTATAAACATAAATTTTTCTCTCATTAAAGAATATATACTTCACTCATTAATCCATACACTTGAATAAAAACAACAAAAAACCTGATCTTTGGGTTAGGTGATAGGAAGGAATTTTGCATAAGGAATTGAAAAGAAATATGTTCGAGATTCATTGACTTGTATATATTTGCTCATCTTCCTATGAGTAATCAGATTAAGTACGTAGTTTAAAATAATAGTTTTTAATGTATCTAAATAGTTAATTAAGTACTGAAGTATATATCTGCACCTTAATTTTTTTTTCACTACTTTTCCTGACAAATTCATTTTTAATTCTTCCAGTTCCCACTGTGATTTAAGCAGCCTTAATAGTATCAATTAAGTGTACCCTGGCATTGATCAAAGTTTTGGGGTTAAAGTAAAAACGGATTGATTTCCTAAAGCTGCATTAACTATGTGTTATCACCAGAAGGTATCTTTGTAGAAATATTGCTAAAACTTGTTATAAATGCTGTTGTGTAAAATGAAATGCATCCTGTCATGCACTCTCATAAATGTACACCAGTGAATTTGCAATCCACTCAATGCCAAAAGGAACAAGATACGGTGCAAAGTCATAAGTGAATCAGGCACCAAGGTCACTGGTTATATTCTGATCATCATACATTTTAAACTTCTGTGAAACATTTAGTCAAATAATGCATAGAATTTCACACTTCCTATCCATAAAAGCAGACATAAGGTATAAAGTATAAAAGCAGACTGTAGGTATAAAGTGTACTCTAAGAACCATGTGGTGTCAAATACACACATGGAATTTTTTGAGTTCCCTGAATTACCCCTTAGTAATTATCTGGGTAAAGGGGAAGGGGGTGAAATAGAACTCTTATTCCTGTAAGCAGGTAAGCTGATTCTCTTCTGTGGTAGATAATTTCTTAGGCTTTTCTAAAAATTACCCTGGAATCTCTGGTGGCTCTATCACATCAACAAGAAGGTCAAGTTAACCTCACTTTATGGTAACTCCTCTGTATCCAGTTGATCTGCTTTTCTCACAATAGAAGGAATACTTTAGATTGCATTTAGAATCAGTTTCTAATACTGCAGCCAGGGAGCTTCTTTTGCCCCGTGCTCTGATAAAGACAGAATTCTGTTCTCTATCAGATTCTTTAAATTGTTCCTAACTCTTATTTCACCAAACTTCCCACAACTTTATACTTTTCAGATTGTTTATGCAGAGTAGCTATGACTAAGAATTATGATCAAAATGCTGTGCCCCTTTGGTAGTCCTCCTCAGTTTATGCTCCCCAGATAATTTTTAAAACCGGTGGGCTTTTTCTCACACGGCTCCCCTCCCCCCACTAAAAAAAATAAAACAATATCCCATTCCAGGCACCCCCTCTCTGCCTGCCGCAAGCATTTTAATGACAGTTTACTTTAGCGGTCTATCAGCCAACTGCTGCCTCTGCCACCTGAATTTCAATTTCTTAATTTACAGCTCAGATAAAACAGAATGGAGCAGGATCTGGGCTGCTCTCTACATTGGGTTAGCCTTATCAAGCGTGAAGTTTGGCGCATTGCAAACCTATTCAAGTGATTATCTGTTGAGGACCTCTCGAGCCATCTCCATCTCTGCACCGGGCTGATAAGACAGCTGTTTCTCTAGCCGCCCTGTCTCCCCGGGCCTCAGTCTTCTTCTGATACAAACTCTGCCTTTGTCATTGTGCCCCGGTGCGGTCACTTGCTCTATGGGGCAAGGGTTTGATCTGAACACACATGGGGGGAAAGTGCAAATGTGTGAGAGAGCAGAGGAGAGAGGAGAGAGGAGGGGGATGGTGTAGGATGGGGGGAGGAAGTAGGGGAGGGAAGGAGGGTTAGAGACCAGTGGAGGTGGGGGCAGGGCTGCATACCGGGTGCAGTTGATAGCCCTGATTGACTGGTCGCTCAGGCCGGCTTTATTATTTCAAATTAGACGTGCATCGCACACAAGTGGAAACATAAATCTTCAATATGAGAAAGAGCCTCGGAGCATCGGAAGCAGAAAAACCGTTTCTTCCCAGGTCCCGGTAAAGGGGCCGGCCAAAAGACTGATTGCCACCAGCTGAGACAGATGGTTTCCTTTAACTTTGGAAACTGCTATTTTTAATTACTTGTATTAATTTTGCATGAGATGTATCGGCTCCAGGAGGAAGCTTAGAGAAAACTGTTAGCATCCCTGAAAGAAACGGACACAAAGCTCTGATTTGCCTTTTCTCACCTCCAGTTTTTCCTACCTCACCCTTGACTGGTCTGCTAGACCTCTCTTTGCATGCTCAGCAAAGATGTGAGTTTATTCTACTTAAAGTTGCTACTGTGTAAAAAAGAGGAGGAAAAGAAATCTGAGGACATTTTGTGGGAAGCTTTACATAAATGATCGTCGATCTGAAGCTGCAAATATATTTTCCGAGACACTCTGGGGCACGTGCAACAGATCGTAGTATGAATCTGAATATTTGCAGTCAAATCACTTAAAGGAGAATGAACTTTGTACAAATTTTACCCAGGGGGAAAAAAAGGTGGGACTGGGGAGAGAGCACTCTAAGTTGGTCTCAAAAGATTTACTGTGACACTAGATAACATTTAAAAAAATTTAAACACTTAAATAAACAATTTACATGTCTTTATGTGTGAGCAGTATCCTAAGGTTTTAGGGGAATTCTCCCTGAGTCTACTGTCTTTACAGTTTTTTCTCTCGGACAGGAGTTTAAAGACAAAATGTAAAGAGAAAGTGAAGGATGTTTGTGATCCTGCTCACTGCCGGTTCTGGCACTGTCCCTGATGGAAAGTGTTTGCAATATAAAGAGTCCTTTGCAAAATAGTCTAGGAGGTCACTTATCTTCAGATAAAAGACTTTGCCCTATTGCCAGTAAGTGGATGGAGCCGAGGAGGAATTGAGGGTGGGGGTAGCGAAGGGGAAAGGGTATGGGTTTTTTTGTTGTTGTTGTTTCGATTCCCGCTGGGAATTTTGAGGATTAAGAACTCTGGAGTAGGTTTAGCAGACTTTCCGATGACTACCTGGATTTGCATTTATTTTGCATGAATACTTTGATGAAAGACAGGCTCATCTGGGCAAGGGAGCATGTGAAAAGAGAAGTTTAGTGGATGGTGTGCCCAGAGTTCAGAACTCTAACTATCCTGATGCTTTGTCACTAAGGCCGAGTTCTAGCAAAAGCCGCCTAATTTGAAATAAACGTGTTTCTATGAAGTAGGACAGCCTCTTCCTTAAAGTCTGTGCAATGAAACATTCCCAAGAATTGCCGTTTCCGTATCTTACTTGGGAGGGACAGAAAACACTATCCGTTAGGCTTTGCAAACCTTTATTTTGGATCGGTTTGCCTCTGTCCATGGTGCTAATTCCTGCCTCATTTCCCTTGCCCAGTTGCCACGCTCTAAACTCAACGTTGGTGTCAATTTTCTCCACAACTTTTTTCCTGTTTTCTAAACTGTAGAAGGTTAAGTTGACATGCTCCTTTAGGTAGAACAAATAAAAGAGTAATCACCACGCTATATAATATCTATATTTCTCACACAGGCATTAAAATGACATATTTCTAACATTTTGAACTGCAGACCCCACCCCCACCCCAAATTGCCCAACAAACTAACACAATATTTTTATTCTTCTGAGAGGGTATAATATTTGGAACTATTGCCCTAAGCCACACATTGTAAACTCACCTAAATAGCTTAACTGCTTTATTTACTTTTTAAAAAAATGTCACAGTAGTAGTTGATAGCATCCTTTATCATAAAATGCTAAAATCACACCCCCCTCAACTAGTGTAAGGGAGTTATTTATCCTAAAAGATATTGCCCACAATAGCTTATGAGTATTCCTGTGAATGAGTGTTCCTTTATAAACTTTAGCAAAATAATCCATTGAATTCATTATTCTTCAGCTTTTTTTTTTTTGCAACTTTCTTCACAACACACTATTTCTCCAAACTTTCAGTGAGTGACCCCTCAACTCTATCCATTCTCTGCTGCAATTTAAAATAGTACTAAGGACTTTAAAAATATGTCAGCTAAAATAACAGTCAAAACTCAGATGTCTTTTAAATGCTTTTCTAATGCAAGTTCAGATGCTGTGGATAATTCTTTACCTAACTATGAATGAAGAGGGGTTGATTACAGTTCCTTAATGTGGAGTGTGATGTTTACACAGTCTTTATTAATTACAAGATAGATTATGTTAGTATTCCAAGCTATGATAACATGAATTTCAAAGTGACATATACATCCAGATATCATTGATTTTAAATAGGCTGTATTCAGTTTTTATTTTTAAAAGTTGGAAAAATACACATTACTTAAGGTATATGTATCCATTCAAATGTTTTAAAATTTAGAAACATCTGTTTTATTGAGGAAGTAAACTAGTATTGTAAGATATTTTCAATATTTTAAATAATTTAACTTCATTTTACCTATGTAGAAAAAACAACATGTTGAAGATGACAACATTTTCAAAAACAATTGTTCCTCTGCCTAAAGTAAAGAAAGCATATATACCCAATCCACAGAATTTAGTGTTTTGCATTTGAATGGACAAATTTACTATTTTTCAAGTAATTTCTTTAACTACCTAACACACAAGCTAGATTTTCACCACTCCACACCACACCCAGCTGTCCTTATCCACCCTCCCCCTTTTGGAAAATATACTACTTCTTGTAGAAACAAACACACATCAAAAAATAAAACAAGGTATTAGTTTCCACCCAGTTAGAAGATACTTAGGTAGTTTTAAGTTAATGGTAAAGATTTCCTACAGAGTGCTGATAATATTATATGAATATATGCAACTAATTCAATATTAAGAGCATGTTAACAAGGGGAAAAGGCATTTCACCTCATAAATAAGTCTGCATAAACAGTATTACATTTTTATATAAATTGTATTTATTACTTTAAGATTTATTTCTCTGTACTGACCTGGGGCTGAAGGGAGGGGTTAAAGAAGATGGTAACACACAATCTTCCAACTATTTATTCATACAGTGATTAATCTACTTTAGGTAAAGTGGAGTCTTTCTGTCTTTTCCCTTGACTTGTCTCTCCCTCAGCCCCTTTATTCCATTACCACAAACTGTTTTTCTTTCTACTTCCTAGGAGTTCCACCCAGGTCTAGAAAATAGCTTTAACTTGAAATTAGGACCCCAGTCTTATTGTTATATAAAAAGTGGGGCTGGGGATTAGGACATGGTAATTATAAATTATAAAATAACAATGTTAATTATAATATAACATATAGATTCAGGCCTCCTTTTCCAACCCCATGTTATTGTCATGCAAAGTAATAGAACTTGAACATATTACACTGGCTATACGGGGAGATAAACAAGTCTCGTGTTCTTCGCCATTAATCATTTATCCACACTCAAGGACATTCTCAAGGAACTCTGAATTACTTCACCCTTCACTTTGTAGTTATTTTGCTTTGTGACTATCTGTCCCTTTCCCACCATCCCAATCCGCCCTCCTCCAATCTCTAACTCTTACCTGTGTCTCCTTTTTCTGAATTTTCAAAGATAGCCACTAGTAGTAAACAGGTAAAGGAATTCCTTTTAGAAAGGCATGAGCATCTAGAGAAGATATGTTACATTGTATAAGAAACATACCTACTATCTAGGAAGTTGGCACTGTCAAGATTAAAAGAAGAAATTCAGGCTGAAAAACAACCTACCTCAAGTTAATGTTGTCTCTATTTATACATCAAGTCGATCCTGAGGACTACGTTTTCACTTGGAGGAAGAAATAAATATCATGCACAAAACTATACTTCAGTCTCTTGAATGCTATCAAAATATGGTATTTAATAAACTAGTCTTCAGCTATAAAACGGAAGCATTGGCAGCATTTGGCCTTCTGGCTAAACTTTCTAAATCCTCAGAGAAAGAACCCAGATAAAGGTTCGACTAATTTACTATCAGCAATACGTATGTGGTCCAAGCACCGGACCGCCAGCAAATACAGAGGAGTGGTTTGTTCTAATTTTATATACAGATGCTCTTTTTGAGTCACCATATACCTCAAAGTAAAGGACCTTAGCTCTGTTCAGTACCTTTTTTCCTGTCAGGATGCTTCTCCTATACTTTTCTAACATGAAATGAAAGCTAATTCAAACCGTGCAGCTTTATTTGAAAGCATTTCTGAATTCATTCTTGCCCTAAAAATAAATAAGAGAGCTGCAATATGCATATATTAAAAGAGAGACAGACATAAAATTGCTTAATATCTAATACAGAATAGTGGAACATAAATCGAAAAAGTCATGCGGGCAAGTAATGGATGTACATTCATCCCTTTCACTCAGATCAAAGAGAGGGAGCTCTCAATGCCTCATACATACCGGACAGAGTTTAATGTTATAAAGAAACGTGCCATAGATGCGGCAGTGATGGCAAGGAAAATGAGTCTTTCGGAAGCAGAAAGATTTAAGAGGAAAGAAGATCATGCCATATCGCAAACTCTGATACTACAGTCCAACCCTCCCACGTTGCTCTTTCCATCTCTTTTTGCTTCTTGCATTTCCCTTCGCCGCCTGTGTTAAGTGTGTACCTCCCCGCACAACTTACCTTGAAACGGGACTCCATTGAGCTCTTGAGAGTGACACAAGCTTCTAGCCAATCGTATCAAGCATGATCGCCCGGGCGGCCTCAATGGAAGCATCCAGACCAATCAGGGTCCTGGGGAGATGAGCAAGTTACGTTGTGGCGCCACTCGGCGTATACTTCCGCGCGTGCTGCCCGGGATAGGAGCCTGGCAGAGCAGCTGCACACACGGCAGTGCGGAGGCAGAGAAGGGGTTGGTGATACGGTGCTATAAATCTGTGGTCCAGTCCACCTCCCTTTTAAGACGTCCTCCCCCCTTATTTCTGTTCTCAGTTAGAGATGCAGCAGCTTACTCCTGTAGCGACCTACTAAAAAGCAACAAGGAGAAAGACATCGTCTTTTTGAAAAAACGTTCTTTCGTCTCTTTTCTTTGTTCCTTCGTTTGTTTTTCTTGCCTCTTTTTGTTTAGTTGAACGGCAATAGGAGGATAGTCTCTTCGTCTTTTTAAACTCTCTTTTTTTAAGTTTCCCCTCCCCTTTCATATTTTTTTTTTTCGCCATTTCTTTTAGCGTTGGACTTTGGGGTCGAAAGCATTTCTTTTTATTTGCTTCTTTTAAGCCGAGCACAGTTTAGGTTTCGTGCTGTCTTAAGAGAACTATCCAGCAGCTTCTTGCTCATCCTTATTGGGAGAACTGCACCGTTACTTTAAAAACACACATACACAAAAACCTTAAGGGAGAAAGGTAAGTTTCGGTTTGGTTTCTTTAATCATTAGTTGCAGCGATGCGCTGGCAAACCCAGAAAACCTGTAAGTGAGCGGAATACAGAATATGAAGTTAATTGCACATGTTTGTCTCATTTCAAAGCTACTGCTCTGCTTTTTAATTCTAGAGAGCTAGACTAAGAGGACGCATGCTTGACGTACTGAATTTTCGCAAATGTCAATGGCAGAAACTTAAGTGGTAAATGTGACTAGAGTAGAGCAGGGGTACAATGGGAGTCTAGGTGTTGAGTGAGCTACGGGATTGAGGTTGGAAGTTCATTTCGTGGGAAGAGAGATAAGTTGGGCTTTGGGGGATGCATGCCTCTACTTTCGCACAGCAGCTAAGGGACTGGAGAGGCTTTAATACCTTTGAGGGAAATCAGAAGCCTGGACTTGCAGATTAGACCAGCGAAAACCCCACACTTAATTGCATTAACCAGATAACATGTGCTGGGGAGATGGGATTGCCAGATGGAATTTAGATGCTACACCAGGCTGCTAGTTGTAGTTGACTGAAAAAGTACATGCCGCCTGAGGGCTAGGGCTAGGGCTGGGGTTAGGGTGGGTAGAAGCTGTCAAAAACTCATCTTTGCTAGGTGTGCGGGCTCTAAATCATGGGCGCCAATTACCGTGATTCTTTTTTAAAAGAAGGTAGCCAATTTAGGGCTGCATTCTTAAGTCTGTACCGGATATGAGATTCCCTTTGTTCAGAAAAGCGTAAATAAGATCCTTGGAGCTGTGTCTGTGGAGTGGCGGCTGCCTGGGAGCCTTGCGGCGCTGGGCGCTGGGAAGTGGATTCCAAGCCCTGTCCTTGGTCCTACGCTGCTGACTTTGCATTCGGCGCGAGGGGAAACCCCTTCGCAGTCGCGAAGATTCACAGTCACCCCAGGAGCCAACTCCGCTACGTTGCCCTCACCCCCTTTCTTACCGCCCCCCCACAATAGCTATTGTTAAACTGACGCAAGGAGAAAGATGGTTGGGGATGAGACGCTGGGCAGACCCATGCTTCGTTTTAACTTTTGTGATTTCTCAGGGTTTGGGAGAAACCAGCAGGCTTTCTACTGCGGAAAAAGAGAAATTAGGGTAGATGTGGGAAAGGGGGGAGAATGTTCATTGGGCGGAGAGGACCGAGAGGGTGATGGTGGCGGTGAAGGAGGTGCTGCCTTTGCCTAAGAGAAGTTTAAATTATTGGCACGAGGGGGTGTGGGTGAGTGTGCGTGAGAGCGCCGGTGTGGTGCTTGCGATGGAGAGAATGGGGAAAAGGTATAAAACCCGCCGGGGTTATTAATTTCTCCCCGCTGTCCACCCTACCCACCCTCCCGGGTCTAAAAGCCAACTTGCGGCCAGCCTCCAGATTCGACTCTGCCATCTCCGGGGCGGTGGGGTCTGGGGATAGCAAGGTGGCAGTGCCTTGTACGGAAGCTCCGCGGCGAATAGGACGTCGCGTGGCCATTGTTGCTTAATTTATGCCCAGCACGTTGCTACGTACCCACCTATTTCACGTCTGTAAAGAATTAATATGAGAGCTATACAACTGTGGCAAATTGGAGGTTGGATACACTCCCCGTTTGCCATTTTCAAGTACCGGTTAGCGAAACTGATGTCGAGACTGGGTATTTTCTCTTCTAATTGCCAGCTGCAGATCTGGCTTTATTGTGGCCTGAGTGAGAGAAACAGTCAACCGTTTAGTATTTACTCTTAACACTGCTGGGATGGGATGAATGTCTCTTACTTTCTCCCCGAAATGCACGGGTTCTTTCCCCGCCCCCACTCACTATAAACACTTCATGTTGGTTAAGATTCTACACCTTTAGCCCATCCCCACACCCCCCGCCCCCTCTCCATCTTCTGGATGTAGGGAATAGAGAGATGGAGATGGGTTATTTCTTAGGCCTATACTGCAATTTATAAAATGCAAGCTTAAAGTGGAGGGGTGGGGGAAGAGTACAGAGTAGACAATAGTAACTGAACAAATTATTTTCCTAATTAAAAAAATAAAAATAAGTTCTTAAAGGTCAGGGAAAAAGTGTGCATGTTTTAGGGGTGATAGAGTAGAAAAGCTGTGTGGGCCTGTAAGACTTCCTTCGTAAAATGGCTTCTTAAATGGGACATCTGAAAGGTTTGTCAGAATCTGGACAAATAAGTGTACAAAACCAGAAAATTTTGATTTTTAAAAGTCGCTTTTTGGAGGATTTAAAAAAGTAACTGTTTCTCAGTTTTTATTGTCATTCCCTAAGTCTGTCTGTCTTACACCAATCTCTCCTGGGTTCTTCTCTTTTTTAACCAAGTGCTTAGGCACCTCATTTTAACCTGTTCTGGAGTTCTCCATGAAAAACGCAACGTTTGCAGGTCGAAGTGGATTGGAAGACTTAGGGAACTCTGTAGAGAGGTCTCCCATAACTTCAAAAAGTCAGCTTCAGGGAGTAGGGCGTAGGGCATTCTAAGAGTTTTAGGCTTAGACTGGCAAATGTGGTAGGCCCATTTTTGCCTAACGTTTGGAATCAGGCATTTTTTAGCAACCCGCCTGCTTGGGATAGGAATATTATAATTAACTGTTTAGAGGGAGGTCAAAGAGGCGCAGGCGCTTTGAGCTGTTTTCCCAGTAACCCCGTGCAAAGTCAATTAAGGTCATTTAATTGCTAATCGGATTTGGGGTGACAACAGAAATGCTGATATAGAATCAATTAGCTATTTCTGGTGTCCCCAGTCAGGGTCCCTCAAATTAAGGGGTAGATTGTCTCCATTTCGATTATGGTTAAAGGCCTTACCTTACTACGCCTGATTTGAATTCGTCCAAGAGGGCAATTTTGTCTCCTCCACCCCCGCCCCGGGCTAAAGGAGTCCTTCTTCCATTCTCTCCCCCACCTCCCCGCCCCGCCCGTCGCGTGGGGGCGGGGAGCGCTGGGCGCCCTTAGCGGACCTTGCTGCATCAAACCCGCATCATGCCCTTGAAGCTGTAACCTCGGTCACGTTTTTGCGGCTACTCAGTCGCCCACTGCTCAGTTCCTTTCTCTTAACTCCTGAGATTTCAGGTAGGTATGACAGGTGATATTTTAAGTGCAGTTTTTAAGGGGGAAGGGTTAAAACAGAAGCCTTCGCAATGAAAACCACAACAACACGACAGGTGCTCTCATAATTAAGCGGCTGAGCAGGTGTAAAAACGTGTTACCACCGCGTGGCTCGGGGTCGGTTTTGACTCCCAGTCGCGGGGCTGAGTCTGAGGACAGGCACAGGTTTTTCTAGGAGAGAGGCGATTGAGCTGGGCGTGGGGGCGGACCAAGGCTAAGCAGCGATGTGACGCCCCCTCCGTGAAGAGTTGGCCGTTTCGGGGCTAACGTGGGGGGCGTTGGAAGGATGCAGAGAGCGGCAGGCTCTTGTATAGTCGAGTGCAGGATTTCCTACTTTGCGTTTGAAGCAGAGTATAGCACCCCGCACAGGTACTCGGGCTTATTTGAACGTCAGATTCCATCTAGAGAGGCAGAGTGGGGTAGCCGGGGCTAAGCCTTTAGTTTTCCGCCAAGGGACAGGACCCTTGGGCTGTGAAGTAGGGGAAAAAAGAACCTTTTGACTCCGCTTGCAATATATGCGTATGTATGTCTGTTTGTACACTTGATGCACATATACCTCAAAGTAACCCCCGCGCTCTGGCTCCCAGTTAGCGCCTGAAACCTCGGGGTTTGCAAACTTGCACCTGGCATCTACCGCTACTGGGCGCGCGACGCTCTCCGCGCTGCCAGGGAACCTGGTCCCAGAGCTTGTTCGGAATCGGAACTCGGGAGGGACGAGCGGAGCGGCCGCAGCCGGGCGTCTTCTCGCAGGCACCGACCCGCGGGCGGCCGGGCAGGGCACGCGCCGGCGGCGGCAGTCGCGGCGCCGCTAACTCGCCGCCGGCCCCGCCTCCTGGCGCTCTTCCAAGCAAGCCCCTCCTCCCCGCCCCGCTACAAACGGCGGGACCGCGGCGCCTGGGCGTCACTGAGGCAGCTGCCGGCCGGGTGAGGAGGCCGGTCGCCGGCGCGACGCGGGTAGGGCGGGGGTTTCACCGGGTTCCAGTCCGCCTTCCCGCCTCCGCCAGGACTGGGGACGCCGCCGCCGCCACCGCCTCTCCGCGGAGCCCGCCCGGAGCGACTCCTCCGCGGCTGTGCTGACGGCTGGCGGCGCGAGCCGTAGTAGCTGCAGCTCCGAGTCGTAGCAGGCAAGTGCGGGGGGTGTGGGAGTGGGGGCGGGGAAGGCGGGCACGCGGCGCCTGGCCTCGGGTCTGTTTTGGACGCCGAAGCTAAGGGCTGTGCGCGGCGCCGCGGCGCCGAGCGGAGTCCGGCCTCCGCTAGGTGGGAGCCCTAGACCGGCCTCGGGCGGGAACGCCGGTGGGGGTGGCGGAGGTTGTGCACGCGAAGTTCCTAGAGCTCGGCCCCTTGCGGCGGGAGTAGAGGGAATTGGGCTTCTCGGGAGGTGGCACCGCCCCTCCTGTGGGCACAAGCTGGTTGGGGGCGGCGGGAGCCGAGCGGGGCCAGTCGCACCAGGCAGCGTGCTCAGGCCTGGACGTGCCCCGGTACGGCCGCGTGTAGCGCCGGGAGAGCTGCGCCCAGACGCAGGTGAGTGCTTCGGAGGGAAAGTGGGGGAAGGGGGCTTTTCTAGAAAAAGGGCAGGATTCCTGTGGCGGACTGGCAACCCCGCCTGTGGGAGGCTGTGTGCGCTGGGTTCTCCAGTCGGATGGTGTCTGGTGGCGTGCCCACTTGGTACGGCGCTTCCTCGCGCGTGGTCCTTGGAGCTCCTGGGGCGTCTGGAGACTTGGAGCGGCCACGCAGTGTGCGGAGGTGGCATGGGACTGGAGGCGGCCAGGGCAGAGCAAAGAGGATTCCCCCGGGCCGCTCGCTCCCTTGCGCGGTATTAGGTGAGGCAGGGCGCAGCCGCGCGAGGTCGCCGCTCACGGTGGCATCCTGGGTTTGAGTGCGCTGGGCGGGAATCGCCAGGCGGGCCGGGCCGCCGGGCGAGGTGGACTCGGGGCTTTGGCTCGCTCGCTCGTAGGTTGCGGCAGCTGCGCCTCCAGCTCGGCGGGGAGGGCCGGCCACTTGCGGCCCCCGTGCACGGACGAGTGTGCGTGCACTGGTGCGACTGGTGGTCTCGCGGGGACCAACATCGGTTCACCAGCAGATGCTCCTCCAGTGGTCTTGACAATGACCAGCAGGCAGTCTTTCCACAGCGTTGCCTTAAAAGCCTACTTGTTATCCTGGAGGATCGGGGCGCAAAACCTTGTCTCTAGATGTGAGCTATGAGCACGGAGTTGTAGCTGTCCAGATGGCCATTTAAAATAGTGTGTATTTAAAAAGATCATCTTTATGATAAAAATTTCATCTCCTGTCTTCTCTCTACATTTTCTGAGAATGTGAGAAAGGAGGACTTGTTCCCGAATATCTATTCTCTTTCATTCCCTCCCCAAAGAATGGTGCTTAGCAATGCTACGTGAATATATTTGCCGTCAAGGACAAAGACTTTTTTGAAACTTAATTTTTTGGTGGATCTACCCATAATTCTGTCTTAATTAAAATATCTCAGTCCCAAACTTATGACAAATAAGTCCATTGTAAACCACTCGAATACCAGTTGGGGTGTAGTTTCCCCATCTCTTTAAAAAATCAGTTTGAATTACTGGCTAGTTGCTCTTGAAGAGAATCTTCTCAAGAACCGTTTCCTCAGAGTCCTTTGAATTTTTCATTTGTGCTAAGCACGCTCTTTCTTATGGAAGCTGACCTGGAGTCTCCATTTTGGTGAGCGGGCAGGAAAGCTTTCCTGGATCTACTTTTTCTCATCTAGATCTTTGGGTCTAGAAATGGTGACTGTTTTCCTTGGATGGACTGGAACATTACTGCATTTGTTTTTGGGTTATTCCTTATTAGAGATCTGTAGGAGTGGTGATTTTAATACTGCTCAGGTGAAGTGTGTGTGCATACTTAGAGAAAGTTCCTTTGGAAATGGGGAAGGAAAGGGAAAACAGGGCAAGAAGAAAATGTGTCTGGAAAGTAATGGTTGGGGTGGGGTAGGAAAAATTAAATTATGAAGAAACATTACATGCAATTTGATACGATTCCTCTGCCTTTTTTTTTTCTTTCTTTCTTTTTCCTTCTTGTGAGAATGAATTTGTGTGATCAAACTGGGCCCTTATTGCCCATTTGGGCAACTTGGTGCTGCCACCTTTTGGGGAATGAAGTTTTTTTTTTTTTTACCCTTCAAAGACAGCCTGAGGCTGTCATTTAAGGCCCCCCATTTTATCGGTCTGTAGGTGTTTCCTTCACTGTATAGTGTTTGCTCTTAGGAATCAGGTCAGCTCTTTTAAAATGTACACACACACTATTACTGTGGATGAAGAGAATTTTTGTTTTAGGGTATGCTCCTGTAATAGCATAGGTACTCACAAACTGTTAAGTGTGGCCAGACCTGTTATTTACTACTGAACCTTATTTTCTAGGCTAAGAATGAATGAGTTCCTTTTATGGTTTTCGTTTGTTTCTTGGGGGTTGAACAGGGTTGCTTGGTTCTGGTTAATGCTTCTGCGTAGGAGAAGTAAAGTCCTTCTCTGCCTGGGTTTTACATTTTAGTTATGACCTCTCTCCTGGTGTGACATGGAACAGCAGTGCTCTAAGTGACATTTCTACTATCCCCTTCCTTAATCTACCCTTTTGGACCTTTATATACAGACAGATGTTTCTGGTTGAATCCTTATTACCACTTTCGGCCATTCCAGCCTTCTATATGCTTTTCTGGTTGGCATTATAATTTTTAAAAAATACTGCTTTCCATCCCTTCTTCCCCCACCTCTCTTTCTTTTATTCTAAAAGCAAGTCACAAGTTTTCTTTAAGGATACAGCAGAGCCATCCTGAATACCCTGACTTCTAAACTGGGATCAACCTTTCTTTGATGGGAATTTTTTTTTTTTTTTAAACCTGGTATACTTTTCAGACCTTACCATGGCACAAGAACACCACAGTGGCACGTTATTCTTCATGTTCTTTTTTTCCCAAAGGACTGGATATTCCAAAATAGCATCTTATCAAGACTGACTTTACTGTTTACCTTTTTGCTAGATTGGTCCGCATGGTAGGGTCACTTCTTTTGCTCTCATTCAAAGTATTACTAAAGGTACCATAACATGTTATTTTACTACCTTTGTGACCAATACTGTTTATTTGGAAATAAGGAGGCTAGAGGTCCGTGGTACTTAGCTTGGTCAGGTTATTTATTTATTAATTTTTTCATGGCATTTCAGGAGGCTGTATAGGTGAGGTGGTATGGGGCTGGGTCGTATGTCACCCCGTGGAAAACCAACCTGTAGCCGGCTAATCCAGTTCTTTCTTATTCTTGGATATTCAGCTGGACAGGCCAGTCTTCACAGTAAGCTGCCACATTTGACGTTCGGTTTTGTTTTTAAGCGTGAGTACTTGGTTCGAAGCAGAACTGCTTTATGGGCTTGTAACCTCTGCCGTCTTAACTGCGCTCCCTTGAAATTCTTAAATTTTTGAACAAGGGGACCCTCTTCTTTCCTTTTACACTGGGATCCACAGATTACATAGCTTATCCTGGTTAGAGTCTTAATCGTCTGATAATGTTTTTAGCTGCCAATAATGCTTCTTAATGTTAATATATTAAAGAACTGTTTGAAGGCCTTATGCACTGGTGATGCCACACCCAACTCTTGAATTAACTCTATAGTGGACATCATACAGAATGTTCACTTGGCTTGGCCAGTTTCATTTTATAGATCCGTGGAAGTCTTCACTGGTTCTGGTTACTCACAGAACCCACATTTGTGTACTTTAATGCCAAACTCATTGTTTTTTCTGTTTCTAATTTGGGAAGAACATTTAAGTTCTATTTGATTTTAGAGACTAATTGGTTTGCAATCTTAGTTGATTTTTTTTCTTGATTTTAAGTAATATAAATCTGCTAAGCAGAAATAAAAGGTGCTTAAGCTTAGAAGGCAGTAAATTGTTTTAAGGCTTTGTGTATTAAAAAATACACCTTTTATTATGGTTTAACTAGCATTGGCAACTTTTGGAATCTGAACTAAAAATAGGAATTAGTATAGTAAAATCCTGCGGTGGTTTTACGGAATATGTAGGAAAATTTTCACTAACCAGAAATAAACAGATTTGGCTTTCAGCATGCATGAGCCTATCATAATTTTAATTTTAGTAAGATCACAGGAGAATATTTTTTAAGAGAATATGGCTTGATATGTCTTTATCCTTGTATTTTGTATAAAGCAGAAGGTGACTCTTTTGTAACATGCAGAAGGTGCATTCCTATACACATCTTCCCCTTCCCCTTTAATACCAGTACTACCTATCCAGAGGTTGGACTACATTAAAATGTTTACTTGTAGGGGTGTCTGGGTAGGGCTTAGTTGTTAAGCAGCTGCCTTTGGCTTAGGTCGTGATCCCAGGGTCCTGGGATTGAGCCCAGAGTTGGGCTCCTTGCTCAGCAGGGAGCCTGCTTCTCCCTCTCTTTGCTCTCTCACTCTCTCTGTGTCAAATAAATAAATAAAATCTTTAAAAAAAAATCTACTTCTTGTAAAGGTATGATTTTCTCGGAGTTATGGGTTAGGTTTTGAAGGCATCAATTTCACTGATACTCTTAAGTGTATATTTCCCTTTTGAGAGTTGCTGAATAGTTTTGAGTGATGACATACAGGTTTTCCTTTTAATAAATCTTCATACAGAGAAGGATGATTGCTTTGGGAAGGAGTGGGATAGGTAAAATAACTAAGGTCCTAGGAATATGTGGCAGGAGATTGAAACTAAACCAATTTGGAGGTTGCCTTAAAAATTGCAAGTAACTTTTTTCTTTTTTTAAACTTGCACGTTTGTAGTTCTTATGTGTTATTTCCATATCTGATTTCCACTCTCTTGGTTTGACTGATTTATTTATTTTGAAAATGAGAGCTTTTCTTTATTAAGCTTATTTATTATGAGACAGTAAAATGATAGTTTTTGTTTTGTTTTAACATGTTGAAGGTTTTGCTTTAGGTAAGTTTTGAACTCCTGAGTTGAGTATCTGTATATTTTTTCCTAGTCTAATCTAATGGTAATAGACTCATACCAGCCTTTTCCCTTGCTTTAAAAGGAGTCAGTCTCATAAAAAAGAAATTTACATTCTACATGACTAGCTTTTCTTTTCCTACAGAATTTTTGTTGTTGTAGGGTGTTCATTACTGGAGATGATTTTAGCAATTTTAGAGGCTGTATTAATAGAATGTCATCAAAATCCATATTTTCATAAATATCAAGCAGATTACCTTTTTAGGACAGGTTTTTTATTTTACTTCATTTTGCTTTTAGTTAGCAGTGGTCAAACTCACTTCAAGCTTTATTAGACATTTTCTTGACTAGTTTTTATTTCTTCGACAGAATAGGGATGCTTAACTTTCCTGTATCTTTGTTACGGAATTCCTGTAAAATTGACATTTCTTGTTAGTATTGAGTTCTGAAGAAAGCTGTGAGCCCTTTCTACCTAGAGAAATGTACATACACCAAAATTGCCATACAGTTTTTACCGTCTAGCCCTCAGGATTCAAGAGGCTTAAAATAAGGTTTCCGTTTGGGAAATAGGACCTCGAGTATTAGAGTTGTCCTCTATTCTGGTGCGGGGGGAAGCTCTTCGATTCAGTGCCCATCAGCTATGGCCTTAGCAATGTGGGCTCTTCATTGAAGGCAAATTCTAACCTTCCTTGTCTCCGCATAGTTTGTTTTAAAATCCATTCTGATTTTGTAAACAAATATTACACATGTAAGGTCTTGTGGTGAGCACAGTGCTGCCAGTTTAGCTACCGAGTTGTCTTGCCTCAGTAGGTTTTGTCACTTAAGTTGAAATTCTTAATTTAGCAGAGCCAGGTGGAATATACTATAGGCTGGAAGCTTGAAGTTTCCGTTGTCTGGTCTAGGGCTCCATTACTTATGTCCTTGGTTTCTTAACCTTTTTGAGTATAAAAGCTTACCCTCACATCTCAAGGACGAGGTGATGATGAGCATACGGGAAGTATGAGATTTTTTTGGCAGTAGATTGACAACGTTTACTGAATTGGAAAGGTGGTAATAAGTGGTTCCCACTGATTAGTTTTATATATTTGGCCTTCAGTGCATTATTATTAACCACAATTTTAAGTGATTCTTTATAATGTATCATGATATAATGCGTATTTCTGCCATGGAGAAAGAAGATCCCCATACTGCCGGGAGGTTTTGAGAGAATTGTGTCTTTGAGCATTTCGGTATGGAAATAGGTATAAATATATCTATGATGATGGGATTTGGAAGGGAAGTTTAAAATGCATTTTTTTTTTCTGGAAAATATAAATAATGTTAAAAAATTACATGTGAAATTATGAGAATTTAGCCAGCTAACATTCCAGGAATATAAATGTCTCAATTTAAATATTCCATCTTTTTTTCAATGAGAAATCAGATTTTTAAATTTAAGCATTTAAATTAAAATAATCAGTCTGTATTTTTCTGATTTGAATTTTGTTTAATCTCTTATCAAGGGATCTATTCCTCTACATCACAAAATGGAGTTTACATAGAAACACATTTTTTTCCCTGCTTGTTTCAATACCCTCTTACCAGCCTTAAGTGAAAAGTCATTGATGGATGCCCTGTCAAGTAAGTTATTGGAAATTGTTCACTTGTTCAGTTTTTATAGGATGTTTAACACTTTTTTATTCTTTGGGCATTGTGTGTGTATCAGAAGCACATGAGGTATTTCTCAAAGCAAATAAATCACTGTGTATTTGAAAATAAATTCAGCGAATTGGGTAAAGTTAGGAAAATATTTCGTGAACTGACTGTGCTTGATCTTGAGTTTACTCTGAGCTACTTTTGAAAGTCCGTTTTTAAAAATCTCCCTGATTCCGCTTCTCTGCTGGAGGCCCCTCTGGTGATGTGAGGATCCCCCACCATTACTGCAGAGCTAGCTGGGCTGTACTACATATACAGAGTTTATTATAGAGTGAGCAAGTTTTTATAACCTATTCACAGGTAAGGTCTGTTTCCCAGTGGGTTTACTCAACACTGCTTTCTTTCCCTGAGGTGCTACTTACTGGTTGCTGGCTTATTTTGTTTAAAACCCCTGGGGCCCTTTGTGGCTCATGGCTGTGAATGACTCATGGACTTTTCCGAAATACTAGGTCATCAGTGCTTTTGACTTTCATCATTCTCCACCATTGTCTCTGCAAGGAACCTGATCTACCCAAAGCCTTCCTCTCTTCTCTTTGACAGGTCTGTGCTAGCCCTCTGTCCCCTAGTTACCTGTCTATGCTTCTGAGCCCTGTGGTAGTTCTAACTCTAGCCTGGCCATTCTGGGTCAGGAGCAGCCTAGTCACTTGTCTCTTTATTTTTTTCATTTGGCTTGTACCTTTCCATTGGCTCTTAAGCATTTTATTATAGTTTATTCATTGAAGAATATCTTCTGTGACCAAGTGAATTGATGCTATTAGAGGACAAAAAGGAGAAATGGGTATCCATGGACAGAGTTTCTTCCATCTGTCCCAAATGATGACCAGAGGTTACCTATGGTATGTATTTGTTTCATTTTGGCTTAACCTCCCACCCACCCCGCCCCAAATAATTTCTTTGAAAGCAAGCAAGCCTGTGTGTATGGTAGGGGCAGAGGGATAGGAGAGAATCTCCAGCTGACTCTGTGCTGAGCATAGAGCCTGACATGGGTCTGATCCGACAACCCTGAGATCATGACCCCTGCTGAAACCAAGTCAGATGACCAAATGACTGAGCCACCCAGGCTCACTTTTTTTTTTTTTTTTTTTAAAGTAGTAAACAACATGTGTTGGAAAGGATATGGAGAAGGGAGATTCCTCTTACACTGTTGGTGGGAATGCAAGTTGGTGCAGCCACTTTGGAAAACAGTGTGGAGATTCCTTAAGAAATTAAATATAGAGCTACCCTATGATCCTGCAATTGCACTACTGGGTATTTACCCCAAAGATCAGATGTAGTGAAAAGAAGGGCCATCTGTACCCCAGTGTTCATAGCAGCAACGGCCACAGTCACCAAACTGGAAAGAACCCAGATGCCCTTCAACGGATGAATGGATAAAGAAGATATGGTCCATATATGCTATGGAGTATCATGCCTTCATCATAAAGGATGAATACCCAACTTTTGTGTCAACATGGATGGGACTGGAAGAGATTATGCTGAGTAAAATAAGTCAGGCAGAGGGAGTCAGTTATCATAGGGTTTCACTTATTTGTGGGGCATAAGAAATAACGCGGAGGACACGGGGAGATGGAGAGGAAGAAGTGAGTTGGGGGAAATTGGAGGGGGAGACGAACCGTGAGAGACTTGGACTCTAAGGGTTTTGGAGGGGAGGGGGGATGGGGGTTGGGGGTTGGGTGAGCCTGGTGGTGGGTATTATGGAGGGCACATATTGCATGGAGCACTGGGTGTGGTGCATAAACAATGAATTCTGGGACACTGAAAAGAAATAAAAAATAAAAATTTAAAAAAAGGAGTTAAGTGTTAATTTAGGTGCTGGGAAGTATCATTTAAAGATCTAGAACTATATTTAATGTCTCTTGAAAAGTTGGTAGGGTGGAGTAACACAGGGCCAATATTTGTCAACTGCATCCTTTATATGGAGTATGATTTATTTCACTTCAGATTAAATTCCTGCCTGGCTTTTTTGGGTATTTGAGCTATGACTTTGTGACAGTTCCTAAGGCTATGGAAATTAAAAATTTTCTTAGATATAAAGACAAAGGCAGGAGTGCTTAAGATTTCATTTTGATTGTGCTTGTAAATATTTGAATTATGTTAGACCACTGTGTGTAAATTTAGATTTTGTGGACTCCTTTACCTCATTTGGAGAAGTCTCCTTAATCTCTGATCTAAAAGAGATTTTCTCCTTCTTTTAGAAGATACAGTGGTTTATCTTACCCTTCCCCCCCTCTTCCCAGGATTTTAGACCTGCCCCTACTGGGAGTGGGAATTTCTTCCTGCTGGTCATCTGCTTGTATTCGTTCACATGCTTTATGGTCAGCAGAAGTTGCTTGGGTGCTGTGAAAACTAATAGGATGTTATGAGCTGTTTAAAAGAGGCCTGTGGCCTACCTGCTAACTGCATTGCTGATGATGTCAGCTTAGAAGAGACATTTTCCCTTTAGATTGCTGTAAAAAAAAAAAAAAAGAGCTGATATGAGAGGTTACCAGGTGTGAGGTTTGTGTATGTTGTTTGTCTCTCCTCTTCCTCCTGTTATTTTTTTTTTTTTTTCAGCCTTCAGCCTTTTCTGCACTTCTCTAGAAAGAGCAAGTCAGCTTCAGCAAAGGTTTCTCCCATGTGTGCAGTAGAGCAAGCTGACGCACCAGCAGAAGTAGAAAGAGGTTCCGCATAATCATGTTTGGACCAGTGCTGTAATTTAATTTTTTTTTACTTTTTTTTTTAAGCTTTTATTTCTTCATTTGACAGAGAGAGTGAGAGAGAGCATAAGGCCAGGGCAGTGGGGAAAGAGAGGGAGCAGACTCCCTGCTGAGTAGGGAGCCTGGTGTGGAACTCCATCCCAGGACCATGGAATCATGACTTGAGTTGAAGGCAGACGCCCAACCATCTGAGCCACCCAGGAGCCCCTAATTTTTTTTTTTTTTAACAATAAGGAAGTTGGATATTCTTAATCTGCTCCTGAGCATAATAGCACAATTTGAATAGCAGAGAGCAACTTTGGTGTGTGTTAATGTCTAGTGAGATGAAGGCAGATGAATGGTAAGTAGGTAAAAAATGTCAGTGTAGGGCCTTCCTTTTGGTGACTTGACACACTTATATTTCTAATTAACTTTTTTTTTTTTTTAAAGATTTTATTTATTTATTTGACAGAGAGAGACACAGTGAGAGAGGGAACACAAGCAGGGGGAGTGGGAGACAGAGAAGGATGCTCTTTGCCTAGCAGAGAGCCCAGTGCAGGACTCGATCCCAGGATGGGATCATAACCTGAGCTGAAGGCAGATGTTTAACGACTGAGCCACCCAGGTGCCCCTCTAGTTTAACTTTTTGTTCAGACTGGCAAACAGATAAGAAGATCTGTTTGATCAACCTGGCACTGATGTGTAGTGTGTGAGGACGGAACAATGCCTGTAAAGCCCCGTTCTCCTGGTAGCCACTTGAGGTAGACCAGTCTAAATGAGGAATTAGAATATGGCCCTCTATTGAACATCTTAGCAAAACCTTTCTGAATAGTAATAGGAGCGTAATGCTGGCAGTTTAAAAGTTGGTGCAGTCTCCAGCCCATCTGCTTTTTTCCCCCCCTATACTTGGGATGTGAGTAAAAGTATATGCTAATTTTAAAAACCTGATTTTGGATTAACTATGTATATAGTTCTGAAAAAATTATAGGTATATTCTGAAATTTTTAAAAACATGTTCCTTTTTTTAAAAATGTTTGGTGGGAGAGGGGGGAGATGTGCATGCACACCAGCAAGTGAGTGAGCATGGGCTGGGAGAGGGGCAAATGAAGATGGAGGAGCAGATTCCCCCCTGAGCACTGAGCACAACTGGGGCTTAATCCAGGAACCTGGGATCATGACCTGAGCTGAAGGCAGATGCTCAATTGACTGAGCCACCAGGCAACCCTCTGAACTTGTTTCTGAGAGGCACTTAAAAAGAACTCTTGGGGGGTGCCTGGGTGGCTCAGTGGGTTAAGCCTCTGCCTTCAGCTCAGGTCATGATCTCAGGGTCCTGGGATCCAGCCCCACATCAGGCTCTCTGCTCCGCAAGGAGCCTACTTCCCCTTCTCTCTCTGCCTGACTCTCTGCCTATTTGTGATCTCTCTCTCTGTCGAATAAATAAATAAAATTTAAAAAAAACAACCCCCAAAGAGAACCTCTTGGTACCAAGGCTACCAGTCCTCTTCCTTGATTATATGATTCTTTTAGATGAATATGTTACTTATTTTAATATACCCTGGATCATCTGGTTGATGGGCTTCTAGGGTGTCTTCATTGTTGGTTTGGTTGAGGAATTGAGAATTGAAAAAAGAGTTTTATCTCCCTAAAGGTTCAAAATCATTGTGATGGAGCTACATCTGTACCTTAAGAAAGGCTTTGTTATAGGTGGCTGTGATTAACTTGGCATATAGATCTTATCCAAATTCATTTAAAGTTGTCTTTTTCTTTTTAGTTAAAGTATTTTAAAAAGTTTTCACGTTTATGGTATTGGGACTGTGCTCAGAAGCCAGGAAGATTGTATAGTGTTTATTATTTTGTCACACATTATTACTAAGTGCTGGATACTGAGAGAGCTCTAGGGAAGGTTTATAAAGCATCCTTGTTCTCCTATTTGGTCTGTTTGCTTAAGGAGATGAGATAGAAAACAATTTAAAAGATTGCCTCCCCTCCCCCACCCTGCAGTTTAAAAGTGTTTGAGGGACTGAGGAAAGGGACCTATCTCTGTAGTCTGTGCTTTAGGGATATGGCCAGGTTGCTGCTTATTGCTTTGGGGATAGGAAGTGTGTAGCTTTTCTTGGTCTGTTCTGTTTGTATATTTATTTACTTAGTTTTGGGGTCTCCCTCTTTGCACTTCTTCCCATGTCAGTTTTGTTTCTTTTGATTCTATTTTGTGGTAATGACTATTTCCTGGTTTGCCAGGAGCCCAGTCACTGGTGAAGAATATTTATGCACGGCAGAACCTGCCAAGTTTTAAGTTGCGACTGGACAGAGATGCTGCTGTGACTGTCTTAATTCCGCTGTTGTCCCAGAGGAACAATCCCAGACAATTTGGCAGTGTATTGGGTGGGGGCACCAAAGAGCTGCCTGCATTTAGTTGCTGACAGACCTATTAGGACAGAAAAACAGTAATGGAAGGTGGTGCACCACCCAAAATGATGGAACCAGGAGATGAGAGTATTTCCTCCAGTAACAGTGATGGTGTCGAACATATCTGTTCTTCCAGAACCTTAGCACAGCTCCCTGGGGATATTCAGTTTATTTTTTATTTTTAAAAATTTTTTAAAAGATTATTTATTTATTTATTTGACAGAGATCACAAGTAGACAGAGAGATAGGCAGAGAGAGAGGAGGAAGCAGCCTTCCTGCTGAGCAGAGAGCCTGCTGCAGGGCTTGATCCCAGAACCCTGGGATCATGACCTGAGCTGAAAGCAGAGGCTTTAACCCACTCAGCCACCCAGGCGCCCCAGATACTCAGCTTATAGATGAGGAAAATGAGGCTCAGAGGTTAGGTGGTTTGCCTAAGGATTCCACCTCCCCAGTGGGGAAGTGGAACCTAGGTCTGTGACTCTTAGTTCAGTACCTTTTCCATGAACTCCCAAAATGTTTTTTTTCTACCTTTTAGAGTTCTGCTGGTTGTAGTTTAAGATGCCCGTGGCCAGAGAGTCAGATCCAAGAGGCAGCTCAGCGACTGTTTCTCATCTCTAGGCTCTTTTGTGTTCAGTTCCTCAGTGGTGGAGCTGTTACTACTGTTTTTTGTTTTAAAAGCTTCATTGTGGTCCCTGTAGCACTTGCAGTAAAATGCCTACTACTTGTTTCCTCAGAGCTAGGATTCTGACCTTGCATTATTTCAGGTCCATGGCTAGGTGACTTTTGGAAGGATTCCATCACAGGCTGCTGTCTTCCTGATGCCAGCTGGCAGTCTTGACTTGGAGGATTACTTTTTGGAGGCATATGAAGTATGGATTGGTTGTTTTCTATAAGCAAGGGAATGAAGACACTGTCTCCAGCTTATTTTTGGATTTTGCTAAATTCAGGAAAAAAGATTGAAATACTGTATGTTCTATTCCCAGTGAAAGTGACATTCATTTAACCCCTGCTCACTGTAGTAGAGAATCTATAGGGGCTGTTCCTTAAACTTGTTAAGTTTCTGAAACTAGTATTTTCCAAATCTGGTGGGCTTTTCCAAACACCACTATTTTTGTTCTCAGAAAAACAGTTGCAGGTGAGGTGTTCAATAGGATGTATGATGTCCAAACCTAAAACAAGAAAATATCCACCCAGTAAAGATTGTTCTTGATCCTCCTTGTTTCTCCAACTTCACTGTCAGAAGAAGGGATTTTTTTGTTTGTTTGTTTTACTTCATCTCTTCTGTGTGTTACTTGTTTGTAGTAGGAACTTAGAAAAAATTTGTTTAATTCACTTGAATTCAGAGTTTGGAATAGAGAAGATAATTTACAATATAAGTAACTTACTGTCATTTGAGAAAATTATATTTCAATCTCTAGGTAAGCCACAAATAATAATAGGTAATCTTATTAAAATTTTAATTACTACAGGAAAATACTAGTAAAAACTTGCTTTAACAAAAGCCATATTTCTTCAAGTCTTAGGTGTAAAATTTTTTACGTTGTTTTTGAGTCTCATAAATATGTCTACTTAATGAAGTGATTATTTCTCTCAAAGCTGTGAGGTTAGTGGTACATCTTTCTATGATGTCTTAGAATTGAGAAGCTCCACGTGAACATGTTTTTCGGTGTCTTATTCCCTGTATGTATTTTACTCTTCTTCCCTGCAGTAGTTTAAAAACAATTATTTTTCCAGCCTCCATATATGAACATTTATTGGTTTCTATGGAAAAGTTCATTTATTTAGTAAGTGTTTGTATACATACTATTCATCACCCACTCTTACATATTGAGGTATGGTGGTGAAGATGATATAGTCCTTGCTGACATGAAACTTAGTGTTTGTTCAAGAGGACACATGTTAAAGTTCTAGAAGTTATTGTTGTAACTCTGATTTGTTCTATGAAGGAAAAGTCTCTGGGGCTCCTAACTTAGTGCGAAGCGGTCAGGGAAATTCATTTTTCATTTTTATCTTTCCTCCTGTCTACCCTATCCTTGTGTTACACAAAGGTAGGGTTTTTAGTTTTTAATTTTATAAACATTAGATAAGTGTATTAGATAAGGTTTTTAAAGTTGAATCCTCTTTCCCCTGATAAATTCATGGTGAACTTTGGATCCTGAATCTGAACCCTTCTGCCTCACTAGTATTCCACTATAGATCTGGCATTTTTTTTTTTTTTTAACAGCTGAGAAACAATTTTTAATGTTCTTTTTAGAACAATAATTAGGTAGCGTTCACACCAAAAATATACCAGGAATGCCAGCTCCAGCAGTGAGGTCTGCATTGTCTCCATCCTTTATTCTCCTCACTCATGACTTTGGAAAAAATTCTCTGATTTTTGAAGTATAATTTATCAGCTTTTTTTTTTTTTGTAGTGTTTCCCCAGTATATTGATCGAGGTGGTAAAAACTAGAGAAGAATGTCTCTTAAGCTTTTTGCTTGCCTTAAAGTACTATACCAATTAAAAATTCTAGCTTGTCATTGATTTGTTCAGTTAGTTTATGAATAAACTTTTATAGAATCCTTCTCTGCCAGATCTTGAACCTCTCCCCAATTCTTCATAATACTGTGTTCCTCCTTGTATTCATTTATATTTAAACAAGAAACAAATACCATAATAATTTGGAATTGTCTTTAAAACATTTGTTGGGGTGACAGAGGCTTAGGCAGTTGTCTTTAAGGTTTTTACAAAGAAATTTATTGAAAAACACTTTTGGAAATGACCCGAGTGGCTTTTGGGCAGTCCCTTAATCCTAAAGGGCTCTGTATATTTGTAAGAGATTAGTCAAGTCTGGGAGATTTCTCTAAATCCTCACAAAAAGACAAGGAAGGAAAAGAGAAAATGAAGAGGAAGTAGATGATCCGTGTGTCTTAGTTTCCCCATCCACACACAGATGATCAGAACAGAACAGTACAGAACACGTACATGTAAAATACATGGTATTATAAAATAGTATCTTACATGCTTATTAACCTTATATATTTTTAACTCCTTAGTCC
Source organism: Mustela nigripes (assembly GCF_022355385.1). Lineage (NCBI taxonomy): Eukaryota > Metazoa > Chordata > Mammalia > Carnivora > Mustelidae > Mustela > Mustela nigripes. Next base: position 45,498,178 of record NC_081565.1, read on the forward strand.
TCAGAGGTGGACTCTGATGGCTAAAACAACTCTTTCTGCTTTTTTTTGGAAGGCAATTGAAACTTTGAATCCCTGATAGTTGATATCTTACAGAATTCAGTGATTTGGCTCCTACAACTTTTTTTCTTGTTGAATCTTATTTTATCAAAGCTTTTAGATTTTAGTCCCTTCCTCTGCAGTACGAAGCCATTGAAAATACACAGTAGCCTCCATTCTTGACTGAGGGAACTTGGGAGAGAAGTAAATCTAGTTTTAGTTTGGGAGAGGAGAATTCGAATGCTTTTTCTGGCATTATTCCGAGAGAGTTAAGGGAAGGGGTGAGAACTCCCCCACTGCCTGGTCTGTTCTTAATGGCTCCTTCAATTAGTTTACACACACACCCCAAGTTTGTACTTTTGGGATACTTCTTAAATGTTTTCAAGTACATTGGCAGTTCCTTGATGTCCGTGATCCTGTCTTGCAGCTGTATTCCTGGGCTGTAATAGGTCCTATTTTATTAATATCAAAATTAAAATTATGGAATTATACATGCTCAAGGTAAACACTGTATATGAGATTGTGTGTGTGTGTGTGTTTTAAAGATTTTATTTGACAGAGAGCGAGAGAGATACAGCAAGAGAAGGAACAAAAGCAGGCTTCCCACTGATCAGGGTTCCCAATGCTGGGACTCAATTGCAGGATCCTGGGATCATGACCTGAGCTGAAGGCAGATGCTTAATGACTGAGCCACCCAGGTGCCGTGTGTGTGTGTGTGTGTGTGTGTGTGTGTTTTAATGGTATACTCTGCCTAGGTACCCTGACTTCTGTGAAGGTGCCATGTATAGTATACATACTTTACCACCTGGAATTAATAAAAATTTTTAATGTTTTAAACTGAGTGTTTTGATGTTTTTAGGTGGATATTATATATTACTATATAATAACAATTAAGTGCTAGATAATAGATAATTATTATTTTAAGGTGACTTCTGTATAAACAGTGCTGTTCCTCTTCATCCATCCCCAGGATTAATTAAGATTTTGCTGTATCTATTTTCAGTCTCCTAGCTGGTGACTTTAACAATTTCCTTGGACCACACAGGGAAAGGTCTGGGGTGATGCTTCTTTAACCACTCTGGCTAGGTGGAGATTGTGCCTTCCACATGTATTTATGACCTGTTTTATACAGCTTCAAAGCATGCTATATTAAAAAGCTATCACTGCTTCAGGACTGGACTGAGAGGCTGTGTTTGCCAGGATTAAGGAGAGCAGGCCCTAGGGATGACCACTGGGCCAATCATTTAATAGTGTGAAACCTCCTCTGGCTCTTGGAAGAATGGCTGCTTTCTGCTCAACACTGAGTCTTTCTGGAAGCAGAAGTAGAAGTGGAGTGTAAGGTGGATGCTCTCACGGTGGAAGGCTAACCACACAGGAAGGGTTATTGCCCTGGATACTCCTGTGGTACACCCTGGCCCCCACTCACATGCACACCAACCCCAGGGTTCTGCAGCAGCTCCATCTGGTATGCTTTGACATAGAACTGTTTGTTCTAAAGCAACTCATTTTAAAGCTGCAATATGTTTAATGGGCTGCCCTTCGTTGAAGGCCTTGGTGTGTTGGCAGTTTATCAGCAGCAGGGTTGTGAACCTGTCACTTCTTGCTAATGAAGGCTTTTATTTAGCTTAGCAAATCCTATCTTCTGTTATCATCCATTTTTTTTCAGATGGTAAACTTGAAAGGGATGTTTGTGGCTTTTTTATTAATTAGTAGCCATCAGGTTGCTTTGGTCCTTGCTTGTGATAGCCATTTCGCTCTGTTTCTTCTATTGAGAAGCAGCTTGCCCTAATCTAGAAAAACCCTCAAATGATTAGAGTAACCCTTTGTTTGTTTGTTAGTTGTTTTTGGAATGGTTTTTTATCTTTCCTCTCAGATAGCCATTTCCTCCAGTTTCCATTTCAGTTCCATTTTTAAATTCCTAGCAGGGTTTTCATCAGAGCTTTCCTAGTGCGCGGCAGTTAGACTTCCCAGCACTTGTTTGTTTAGTTCTGGGCAGCACAAGAGAAGAAGGATTTTGTCTTGGTATTTAATGTGTGTTTCTTATATATAGCAAATTCAAGAGTGCCAGAGAATGTTAGAGCTGGAGGGGCCCTTACGCACAATACCAACCCATACCCTGATTTTGTACAGGTGGGACTAAGGTGTGTTGCTTAATATCTTAGGAATAGTGACAGTGGTTGGAGGCTCTGGACCCATGGCTGATTTTTGGCTTTTCTTTCCTTCTCCCAATCCTTTTTCCTCTACACTGCTGCATTTTTTCGGTTTCATTTTTAAAATGCAGGCGATGCCTTAGAGGGATTACAAATTGGTAAGTTTTTAGAGGGCTTTTTGGCAGCAATTAGTATAATTAACAATGCAAATAGACTGTGAACCAGCAATTGCTATCTTTAAATTTATATTTTTGCCCTCTTGTATAAGTTATTTGTTGCAATCATTGTTTGAAATCACAAAACCCTGGAATGTTTATCAGTTGGGAATTGGTTAAATTAAAACAATTGGTTAATTAAATAACAGGTCTCTGTTACAGTCATCTATAAAGAAAGAGTTCTCTGTGTGCTGATATTTAAGTATAACAAGTAAGGTGCAAAGAAAGTTTTATCTCTGTGTATGTTTTAGGGTATTTGCTTTCCTCATCTGTATTGGTATACATTTGTCTTCATTTTGACAGTGTTCAGAGTGCTAATGAAACTCTTAATCTCTGGGGTGTGGGTTGGAAGAATTATCAAGACTTCTATCTTTCATTTTATATGGTTTAGCAGTTATGATCTTTTTGCATCAGCCATATATTTTTTAATTTGAAAAAATATTATTGACACATAATTACGAATTCAAGAGATAGCCCCCTTTGTATTTTTCAGAGCATTTTAATAAAATTTTAACATCTGCTTCTAAACTGTTCAGTAGTGTTTGGTGCTTATATTGTGCCAGGACTCTGGGAGTTCAGAAATAGGAGGATATGGATGCTGTCCTCCAGTTGTTTAAGTCTGGCTGACAGCCCACAGGCAGGACATGTGACGTGCTGAATATGGGAGTTTGGGTTTTGTGAGCGCTGCTGCCATAGTTGGGAAGGTAGATAAATGTGAGTGGCACTTGAAGGGAGATATTATATAGGACAGGGAGACTTTTTTTCCTAGGTGAAGAAGGGGGAGATTATGTATGATGTACTCCTAGCATATTGAGAAAATCTTTTTTTGACTGTTGAAGGATGGTTGGGTTTTCTAGAGGGTCCCGAAACGCAGGCCAAAATGTTTCCATTGTATGGTGAAGGGCATTATGAGACTTTCCTAGTAAGGGGTGGTAGAGAGAAGCCTTGAGAGAAATCAGACTGGGGACAATTTTGTAGGATTGACTTGGTGTGAGGAAAGCTGAAGTAAAGGACAGGGGCCAACAGGGCAGAAGCAGGAGGAAAACAGAAGATGGTTTTCTGCCTGTTATGGAATTGACCAAATGAAAAACCACTTCTTGGCATCCTGGGTACTTTTTTTAGGAGATCTTTGTAGCATTCAGAAGCACTTTCTAAACCAGTCTAAGTAGGCAACGCTTAACATCATTTATGCTGCTTTATAAAGTGTCTTTCCTGAGAACTGAAATAGAAAGGTAAATTCAAGGCTTTCATATTGTGGGTTTTTTTGATTTGTTTTTTATTTATTTGACAGAGAGAGATCACAGGTAGGCAGAGAGGCAGGCAGAGAGAGAGAGGAAGAAGCAGGCTCCCTTGAGCAGAGAGCCTGCTGAGGGGCTTGATCCCAGGACCCTGAGATCATGACTTGGGCTGAAGTCAGAGGCTTAACCCACTGAGCCACCCAGGTGCCCCTCATATTGTGGGTTTATAAAAATTTCCTATCAAGTGCAGTTGACGTGATTAAAAAGTATTGGGCCCAAGAAGTAGTTTATCTCATCCTGGGGCCAGAGGAACATCCCTTTGAAGGTGGGAAGAGGAATAGGAAGCTTTTCTGGAGTTCATGCCTATGTGCTAAAGGAATATGAATAAATTCCTTTAAAAAAAAAAAAAGAAAGCTTACTTAGCAGTAAGTTAGACCAGTGTTTCTCAGAGTTTCTGGTCTTATTACTCCTTTTACAGACTAAATTATGGGAACTCAAAAGACCTTTTGTTTGTTTAGGTTGTATCTGTCAATATTTGTTAGAAATTAAGTTGAGAAGTTTTAAAACTATCTTTTAGTTATAAAGCTGCCACATATTAACAGAAATAACCTTTTGAAGGGATGCCTGGATGGTGTACTCACTTGAACATCCGACTCTTAGTTTTGGCTTGGATCTGATCTCTGTTGTGGGATTAAGCCCTGTGGGATCAAGCCCTGTACTGGGCTGCATGCTTCACGTGGAGTCCGCTTGTGATACTTTCTCTCCCTCTTCTTCTGCACTCATTCTCTCTCTCTCTCTCTCTCAAATAAATAAATCTTCAAATAATGTTTTAAAAGTGGAAAATATATATATTTTATATTTATATATAGTTATACATATATATTATATATGTATATATACATATATATTATATGTGTATATACACACATATATACACATATATAATATATATGTGTATATATATATATATATGTACAGACACATATATATATATTTTTTTTTCTAAAAGAAAAATAGTGATGAGTAGCGTGGTTTTACATTCTTTGGTCTCTTTAATGCGTGGCTTAATAGAGGTGAGCTGTATTGTCATATTGTACCAGACTGAATAAGGAGCAAATGCCATATATCATATAACATTTGGAAAGCTCTATTGTACATTTATGAGAGAATGAATAAGAAAAAGGTACTGTTGGGGTGCCTGACGGGCTCAGTGGGTTGAGCCTCTGCCTTTGGCTCAGGTCATGATTTCAGGGTCCTGGGATGGAGCCCCACATCGGGCTCTTTGCTCAGCGGGGAGCCTGCGCCCCCCCCCCCCGCCTGCTTCTCTGCCTACTTGTGATTTCTCTATCAAATAAATAAATAAATAAAAATCTTAAAGAAAAAAAAAAAGAAAAAGTTACTGTTTTTTTCCTCCTGGATTTATGAAAAGGTCTTAGGGCCCCTTAGGGTTCCCAGACCACAATTTGAGAACCAATGGGTTGTATTAATGACCTGCCTGGAAGAAATAGGGCAAAGGCTCATTTGAGCCCTAAAAGACAATTTAGAATCTGTATTATAGGGAGGAAGTAGACAGTCATCTTTCCAGGGGAAGTGTAAATTTAAGAATAAAGGCGTGGAATCTGAGAATAATTTGAGATTTTTCTTGGATCGAAGACCTTGGTGTTGTTAAGTTTTAAAAACTTGGTCCAAGTCTTAGTTCTTATTTTACTTATCTAAAAATTGAGGCCATGGACTAGTTGTCGGAAGTCCTTTGCAGTGCTACCATTTTATGATTTAGTCATGTGTTGTTTTTATTGTTGTTTTTATAGTGCTCTCAACACTTCTATAAATATGCACATGCCCACACATCTACATAACTCACAGTTTGGAGCACTTTGGAAGGTCACATGAGCTAAAAATGCACCTTGGTGTAGTTCACCTAATGTACATTCCGTACATTGGAATCATTGTCCTAGTTTGTTTCCTAAATAGAAATTGACTAAATGGTACTGTGGGTGTATGTAGAATCTTAGCCTCTTTTGTCAGCTGTTGAACACACCTGCACTATATTTTATAAACTTTCCACTGCATTTATTTCACTCTCCCCAGCGCCCCCCACCCCCACCCCCACCGCCCCCAAGTAGTCATAGGATTAGATGGGTAAGGAGGAGGATTGGAAGATGTCATCCATACTACCACAGCCAGTCAGGGCTCTCCTTGTCCATTGATCCAGGTTGCTCTGTCTGTTGGGAGAAGAAAATGCCCCCAAGAATACTTTCCCTCTTAAATTATAACATGGGGTTGTTGGTGATGAGGAGGTTTCCATTCATTTTTCTGTGTAGTGATTCTACATTTGTTTAATATTCTGATAGCACTAACTTCTTTTAAGTTTCAGATTTGCTTGTTTAGTCCTTTTCTGCATTTTTATTTGGATAGCAAATTCCTGAACATTATGTTGTCAGCTACTGAGAACTTCATACGCCATATCTGATCAAGAAATATCCATACCAGTGGCATTTAGCATTCTTAAGGATATTGATTTCTATTTAAAACAAATGTTCTTCATTAAGATACCTCTGCTGGGTGGTGGTTAGAATCCTGGTATTTTAGAGTTTCAGGTTGTAAGAAATTTACATCTCTGGAAACTCTAATGTCCTTGATGACAAAGATGACACTTTTATATTCTGATAGTTCCTTGTACACAGAATTTAATATTGAATGATAGTAAAACTTTTATTTCCTTTGAATACAAAATTCAAAATTAAGAACATTAATCACTTTTTTATTTTGGAAATCACTTGTGGCTGTAAAAAATGAAATGTTCGATCTGGGAAAATTTCTGCCTAGTTTAAAAGAAATAAGGCAGCAGTCAGTTAAAAATAAATAAGCAAACACATAAATAAACAAATAAAATTTGAGCCTCTTTCCACTAATGCTGCTTTTATATTTCTTTCAGGCATTTATATTTTATACTTTGAGGTGTCTCTCTCTGGGTAAGGGTATCTCTAAGGCAAAGGGCTATTTTGAGATACAAAGTTTGCAGGGCAACTGCATCTGTGTTATACAGCTCCAGATTGAAATGGAAAGTAAAAATGGAAAGATGGAAAGGTTGCTATACAGTTCACACTATTTAGGCTTGGAACTGGGTCCAGCTGTAAGGTTTTTTAGTATGTAATATGGTTTTGATCTGAAAAGCCCAAATGAGGTGCTCTTGTTTTGGAAGATTAGGAAGAAGAGGATGTTAATGCCAGTTTTCGTGTGGCTTGTATTTAATAAATGAGGATGAGATCTTCTGAGGAGATTTAAAAAGCATATTCATTGTCCTTAAAGGCACCCATATTGAGAGAAGATAGATCTAAATTAGTATTTGAATAAGAATGTCAAACATCATATGCTTCCGCAAACTAAATTTTAAAATTTAGTTTTAAACTTTTACAGTAACTTATTTTAAATAAGTTGAGATTTTCTAATTTTGTAAGTTCATTTGCTGGGAGGGATTCCGTGCTGATTTCTGCAGGCAGAGAAAGCGGTACAGAATCTCAAGTGGCTTTCCATTGTCAAACTATGCAGACTACCAGTTAACATTAGTAAAGATTACATCCTCTTGAACGGCTCTTAAAATTTCATTTTAGTTTTTTAAGAAAGCAGGTGGGGCTGCGGTCCTCTTCACTTTTCTTTGGATGAGAGGAGAGGCAGGGTGAGAGCTTGTACTAGAGGTTGTGCTAGAGGTTGACCTGTATTGCTGAAGCAGGCAGCCCTTTGTTCTTTCTAGTTCAGCCGAGCTGCTCTCTGGCTCCACCGTCAGTTGTGAAGTGGCCCCTAGGGAGCTGACAACCTGGTGACATCTGCCAGTGTTAAGTTGAGAGCAGAAACAGGATCTCTGTTCTGGTTGAGAACGTGGCTGTTACACAGGAGATGAGGAATTCAGGGTTCTTATTCAAGTTCCTCTGCCTCTCTAAGCCTTCCAGTTTCTGATCTACAGAATGAGAGTGACACCCATGACAAAAGGTTGATGGGAGTACTGTAGTAAACTCTCAGAAACAGTAGCTATTTTCTTATCTCTGTCCTGAATTGGAATTTTTTAGAAGACTGAAAATACTCCCTCATGTTAATGAGATTATTTTGGGAGAAATTATTTGACTTTAAGTCTCCGTTTCTACTATATTTAGAATTCTTTGACTCTTGCATAAAGATCACATCTGTCCTCTGAACCATAGAGCCATTGGACAAGTAAGTTAAAGGCAAGGGTTTGGGTTAGATTTGTGGGGAGGTGTCTCACAGTTTTTGGGAAAGGGAAGAGAATGCAACCGTGAAGAGCTTAGATTTCTCTTTTCAGTGATAAATAGAGCCGTTTCAGGATTTTCTAATTCTTTAATAGATTTCTTGCCCAATTGTGTGTCTCCTGTTCGGTGTATTAGTTCTGTAAAGAAGCTTAGTCTAGCCAGAAGACACTTGGGTGTGGTAAGGCAATTACAGGCTCTCGGTAGATGATGCATTAATTAGTGATCTACATCCCTTTCAGACTAGGGTGTTGGCTTCTGGGAGTAGCAGGGGTTACTATTAAGTAAGCATCAGTCACTAAGAATTAATCTTATTTAGCTTGAAATAGGGATAGATACTGTAATTAGGTGTGCAGGCACAGGGATCAGACTTGAAAATGTAGGCCCTCAAAAAAAATTACTTATTTTCCCCACCCTCACATTGTGGGGTGAAGGTAGAGTACAAAATCTTGTTTTGTACTGGGAAAGACTTGGGTCCTAGTGCCAGTTTGACCCTGAGTGTTTTAGGAAAGCTTGTCACTTCTCAGAGCCAGTGGTTTTTTATATCCAAAATGTGGGATGGGACACAGGCGCAGGGTGGCTTTGCTCCTTTAGCAATCTGATTTGCTAGTGTTAGAATCAGGGAAACGGCTGGATGCTGTCACTGATGACTTTGCTTGCTTGTCTAGTAGGAGTAGGTTAGAGTTAAGTACAACTTATATTTCGGGCTTTTTGTGGGCAGTTGTTTGGAGATGGAGGTGAACAAATTTAAATAAAAATGTGATGAGATTGTGTAAGGTTGTATTAGGGTCTCTGCTTTCAGATTATGCCTGTCATAATTGGATAATAATTAGCACTTCAGAAGTCCATTAGGGTAAAGGTTTAATAGTTCTGTTTTTCCTTTACATGACCACCACCTGGGAGAAAATTTTGTGTCAAGGAAGAAAATAATCAAGTTTTGGATTTAAGAACCTAATTGTTAAGTCTTGATTAAATGATGCCTATTAGGTTGTAATTATATCTATCCATAAAAAAGGAATGATAGCAGATTTCATTACAGGGATTCCTAAAGCAGTCTTTTAAGATAATGAATTTTAATTACATACATGTGCCTGGGAACCATTTTAAGCCATTGCGAGGGGAAAAATGGACAAGGCATCTTGAAAAAGAAAAGTGTTCACCCAGGTTTGTAGCTTTTAGCTTGTGTTATGGAAGTATCAGAACAGAAAAAAAATCAGACTCCCCTCTCTTATCTCCCTCCCCCTCCACACATAGAGCCCTACAAAGGCTCCTGAATCAAAATTCTTCCTTTTATATGAAATGTTACAGTAACATTAATCGGGTGTCAAAAGAATATGGTACAGTAGAAGTGGTTGTATCAGCTTCACCTGGAAGCTTTTTTGTTCTGAGCACTGTTTTAAGCAATCTGCATTCTTTCTCTCAAGTTCTCAGAACTCAGGTTGTAAGTCAAATTTCTCCCATTTTACAGACACACTGCAGCACAGAGCAGTGTAAGTTATTGGCACAAAGATGCAGTAAATGGCAGAGCTAGAATTAGAAGGCATGCAGTTTGGTTTGAGAGCACACGATATTAAATGTACTAGAGTTCTCTGTGCTCAGGTATTAGACCTCAATTGTGGATCAGTTGGCGTACTGCTTTGCTTTTGTAGCCTTTTTAGCATTGATTTTTATGAAAGATCTCCATTGATAAAAGTAGACCTGTAAGAAATTTAGATACATTTGAGTTAGAACCTGTACAGAAGAGGGAGTAGGTTAAGGACAGCTTTGGCTCTGCCAGTCCTGCCTGAAACCTTCTGCATCTCCCTATGGCCTACAGAATAGATTTCAAGCACTTTTGGGTACTCAGAGTTCTCCATTCTTTCCCAAATGTAATGTCCACTTTATGAACTAGTCCGAGATCCCCCCCTGCCCTTTTGAACGTGGTCAGTGAATTCTTAGCCTGTACTTTTTGTTCATTCACACACATCTCATGGCAACCTTGAATCTTACACATGATGATGTCCTTTTCCATTTCCTCTCATCTTATCTTTGTTTAGTTCTGTCATTATCCCCTCGCCTCTGCAGCACCTTGATTTTTCAGTTTTCAATTCACAATGTCTGGCATTCAGGGCTCATTTAAGTGTGTATTACATGAGATTTACCTTATAACATGAGGATGACGTACACATTTCTTAGTTTTTGTTGTATTTATTCTCCTCCTGCAGTGAATTAGGGACTTACTCAGGGATCATGTGCTTACTTTGGGCTGCCCTTTTTTAGAGATTTTATTTATTTATTTGACAGAGATTATAAGTAGGCAGAGAGGCAGGTGGGGGCGGGGGGGGGGTGGCGTAGGAAGCATGCTCCCCGCTGAGAAGAGAGCCTGATGTGGGGCTTGATCCCAGGACTCTGAGATCATGACCTGAGCCAAAGGCAAGAGGCTCAACCCACTGAGCCACCAAGGCGCCTCTGGGCTGCTTATGTTTTAACATTAAATTTAATGATTTTTAGAAAATGATTTAAGATTGAGTTTAATGATTTTAGGAAATCTCTTTTGCAGTGCTTTTGTTGGGTATATTTTTGGAAAATACTTGCCCCCCCTCCCCAACAGAATGAAGGTTCACTGTTGGGTTTAAATAAAAACAGGATTCATTCTGAATTTTGCTTCATTTTTTTTCTCACATCTTAAACTGTTCAAGTCCTATTGTTAGCAGCTCAGACCTCAGCTAGGCAGATAATATTCACTGTACAAATCAGGACATTGAAGCATAAAGGTTAGGTTAATTCAACCTTTGTCCACTTAGCTGAATTGGCTGCCATGTCCTCTTTGTGGGTTGGACTCCATGTCAACCAGCTTTGCTTTCCATCATCCCATTTCTCATCTTTAGTGGTTTGTTCTCTATTGAATGCAACCTTATGATTGGCCGTAAGGAGAATGGGGTTTAGTGGATAAGCAAACCTAAATTCATCCCTTCTGTTGTATTCCATAATGTTATTGAATCAGTAGGGCAACCTATACCAAGGACATAGGGTTGCATAATTCTCATAATACCTTTCTAATATTTGGGATATTGTTTTAAAGAGACTGAATTATAGAACTTTGATTAAATACCTTCTTGCTCAGAGAACCAACTCTGTACATAGATTTGACAATGATAGTGTCAGGGCTCCCTATAAAGATGGTAAACTCTAACTTATAGAAAAACCATTGCCTTACTGAGGTAAATTACAGATCTTTGGACCATAATAACTATATAGTAGAATTATAATCTGGCAGCTTTGTGGGTTTACTGTTAGAGTGTGAAACTGTTTTTGCCTTTTGGCAGTATTTTGCTTTCATCAAGATGATCCCAGTTTTCATTAGGTTTTCATCTAATTGAAAAGATTGATTTTTGAGTAGGTGAGAGTCCTTTCATGTCATGTCTCAGAGGACAGAGTCTGGGTCAAATCACTCTTCAAATGGATGGTAATTGTGAGGAAGAGGTTTTTAAAATTGAGATAGCAAGTCACCCAGAGCTTATTGGAACTAAGAGCTTTATATGTAATAAGCTTCCACATTTGTAAATCACTGGAACCAGGTAATAACCAGGTGAAATCCTGAGATGAAGGCTGGAACCAGAGTTAGGCTTTCACTTTTATCACCCTTCTAACATCATAGTCTTGTTTTGGGTACTCCTTCTGTGGTGGGACCTAAAAAGCTCCTCTTTCTTCCTTAGGTTGCTGAAGTATGTTACTCTTCATAGTTGTAAAATTAAGACGCAGTAGAAATCCAAGGACCAAAATGAGTATACTTCGTTTGTATGCTATTCCACAATCTAGTGGGAAAAAATATCTAGATGAAATAAGTCATTTAAGCATCCATGTAAGCCTTTTCCTCAGTCTTTAAAGAGGTGGTAGTGCTACAGAGCAGGTTGTGAAGAGTAGTCAGTATTAAAAACTATTGTTTGGCTCCTGGAAATACTTTCCTGGAAATGCTAAATAACAATAAATCAGCTTTCAGGGAGGAGACACATTGCCATTAAATAGGTCTTACTTTTGTGTCAGCTTTTTGTGTCAGAGATTTAAAATTTTTTGAGTATAGTTGACACACAATGTTACATTAGTTATAGGTGTACAGCATAGTGATTCCACATCCCTGTCCCTTAACGCTGTGCTCACCACAAGTGTAGCAGCCATCTGCCACCATACAATGCTGTTATGATATCCTTGACTATATTTCTATGCTGTGCTTTTATTCCCATGACTTATTTACTCCACAACTGGAAGCCTGTATCTCCCACTCCCTTTCACCCATTTTGCCCATCCACCTCTTCTCCTGGCAGCCATCATTTTGTTCTCTGATCATGCTTTTTGTTTATTCATTTATTTTGTTTTTTAGATTCCAGTATGAGTGAAATTATATGACACTTGTCTTTCTCAATCTGATTTATTTCACTTAGCATAAATACTGAGTCCATCCATGTTTTTACACATGGCAAGATCTTTTTAAAAAATGGCTGTGTAATATACAACTTTGAGATTTTAGAGTCTATTTTAATATAGGCAATTTACAATTTCCGTGTGAAATGTTCTGTATTTTATTAAGTGTCCCATTCTTTTTGGGATCATTTTGTAGTCTGTTAATGACTACAGACGTACTGTCCAATACTTAAAATTTGGTCTTCTCCATGTCTTACATAGTTATTGGTATAAAAATATAAAAAAGAAATAATGCCATTTTAACTCCTGTGGTTTATTTTGATAGTTATTCATTTGCAGGCTGTGTATGTAGGTGTTTTTGTGTGTGTGTAAGAGAAGAGAGAAATTTTGGTTAAAGAGAAGCATTAATCTTTTCAGTTTTAGTTTTACAGAAGCTACGTATACCTATCCTATATAGCCCTGGCTCTCTGCTTATTTGTTATGTAGAGGGTGGAAACATTAATGCTTACTTTGCCCTATTTTATTTTTATTCCATTGGTCAGGAAATTTTGACAAAGAGAACTGTGTCAAGTGGTTGGTGTATTGACTGAAAAGATAGTTTGCATTTTTAACCACATGAATTTTAGAAAGATTTTTCTAAACGCTGGGGATTGATTGTACAAACCTTGTGTAATTTCAACAATTAGTCTGGTTTGACTATATGATCTAAAAAGAGTTGGTATTTTGGGAAATATCAAATTATAGGAATTTTTAAAACTGAAAAAGTTTCTCATTAAATGAATTCGAGAAAGGGGTCTATCTATCCAGTATGGGTTAGAATATATCTTTTCATCTGTTAAAAAAAATTGTCCTCAGAAGCTTTTAAGAACTCTGGCAGGACAGCTTGCCTTTTCTCCAGCAAGGGGCCTGCTGTACATGTTTAACAGTCAATCTGTTTTAGTAAGTGGGTGGTTCTTTTCCCCTTTTGATGTGAAGCTGATGGCCCAGCCCTCTTGGGCACTTGGTGTTCCAAGAAACAAGAAAACGTGAAAACAGTCACTGAAGTCCTTGAATGTCGTACTATCCATTTCCTTCGGATTCCTGAACCTGACTGTAGATCTGCTTTGTATTTCCTTGTCTTTTCACCCTTATGTTAGAAGGGAAAGATAAGCTCATCAGGCTGTCTGTATGCTCTTGGTGTGCTAGCCAGTGATGCTAGAGTATTGTGAAGAGCTAGCTGACTACAGTTCATTTTGATTTAGGTTGGAGCAATAGTGGTAAGGGTGTATTTAAGTCTCTACTTGGGTTAGGTCTTCACATAAAAATGACCACATGCAGGTGAAGTCCTTACTGACGGGGTCTTAAAGGTGTCTGTATGATGTAGTGCATGCTAACTTGCCGGGAAAGAGCTCTTGAAGTACTGTTTTTAAAGGAAAGGAGGGCTTTGAAGGTGAGTGAAGTTTTTATCGGTGATGAGTGAGTGTGTGAATTGGAACTAGGGGAGAGAGGATGTCAAGTGGAGAAAATAGCAGATATGAAACTATGGAGTGAAAGTCCAGTGAGTAGGGCAGAGGCTGTTTTGGGGACATACATAGTAAGAGCCAGGCATTCAATTTGTGGAAACCTTTGTGTATTACTAATTTTTTTTTGTCACCCACATGATGAAAATCAGTAAGTATCTAATGTAGGTTATAGTCAGTCATGTCCTCAAAAAAAGAGGGTTGAAAAGGCTTGTGAAATTCTTGGGATAGCTAGGGGAGAAGATCCCTGAGAATTTGGAAAATCTGAAAGTCTCCTTTAGTTACAAGTTTTGTTGTTGGGTTGTAGGGGTGGGTTTAGAAATAAAGTGGGTTTTAGGAGAGAACTGGTTGAACTCTGAGAACAGGTCTTTTGGTGTCATATGGTCCTTCTAGACCTTATGCAGTCCTTAGAATAAGGTTTAGGGGAAGGTGAGAGTCTGAAAATTTTGTGTATGTATGATCTCCCCCATTTCCTATTTGTGTGGAGCTGAAATTTTCCTGTGCTGTGTAAGTTAAACATCATTGACTTTAGGTAGAGCATATAGTCTGTTTCTATGTACCTGTTTCTGGGTCATTTGAAGCCCTTGTGGATTTTCTCCTCCTTTCTTTCCAAGCCAGAAATAGTCTGGACATGTTATGGAATTTGTGACTCTCTGTTTCCTATTTCTCTTCTGGTAAACGGTACCATCTTGCAGCTCTCACATAAGAACTTGGCATGATGCCTTGGTGGGCTAAAAGCTTATTTGAATAAAATGTACAGCAGAGCAGCATTTGGAGGTATGAGGTTTTGCCGTGGCTTCTTGTGATTGTACAGTGTGTTTTAGTAACTCCTGTCTTCCAGCCATCATTTAGAAAGAGGAAATAGAGCAGAGCGGACATTCTCAGTTGTTGCAACAGGGACAATAAAAAGATGGAAATGGGGAAAATGCAGGAGAGATTCACGGGATGGCTATGGGTCATCTTGGTCTTGTACAGGATTTAGCCTGAGAAGCGAGGAGGGCACATTATGGTTAAGTGGTTAAAAAATGGAAAACACCCTTCAATATAGGTATTTATGAATGTGATTTGTGGTATTTGAGCAGGTGACATAGTGAGATCCTCTTGGGAAGTTGAAGCTAGCCAGATTGGAATGAAGCATAAGTGATTGTGATTGGAAGGAGGCAGGAAGCAACACATATGGCGCTAAAGGCTCGCCCTGGTGTCAAGGGAATTGAAGATGGAAGGGTGGATGTTGATGGTAGTTAAGGAAAAATTAATGGTTGTGGATTCAAAACTAAGGATGTATGGTTCAGTGGATCTCTACCCAGGGTTTCGATCACAGAAATCTCTGAAGGGTGGATGGCAGCATCGGGAAGGAAATAGTAACTGAGAGAGAATTAGTTTGGGGGCTGTATCAGTCTCCAGCAGTACTGCAGACTGGGTTGCTTAAACTAAAAAAATGCGTTTTCTCACAGTTGTGGGGGCTGGAAGTCCAGAGTCAAGGTGCTGGCAAGGCCTCTCTCCCTAGCTTATATCTATGGTAAGGCCTCTGGTAAGGCCTCTCTCCCTAGCTTATATCTATGTTCTTAACCATGTTCTCAGTTGGCCTTTATGTATGCATGCTCCTGTGAACCTTCCTCCTTATATTTGGGTACCAGCCCTATTCAGTTAGCGACCTACCCTTATGACCTTGTTAAATGAAATCACCTTCTTAAAGGCTTTGTCCCCAAACACAGTCACACTGGGCGTCAGGACTTCAATGTAACTATGGATTTTGGGAAACATTCAGCCCACAACAGGGGTAAAGGTATTGAATTCCTTCAGCGATGAAGAGAAATTCATCTTTTCCCTGCATTTCTGATGTATAGTTTTTCTTTTTTCAGTGCAGAAGAGAAATGGTGTCTGATTTTTACAACTGGTCAAAGGCTCCTTTTTCCTACCCCAGGGATTAGGCATTTCCAATGTGATGATTTTTTTTTTCTTCTCTTTTTTACCTCATAAAACAGCTTCTGACCAACTCTGCCTTTGCAAGTTGGGTTTTGACAATTGACATACAATTGATTTCTTCTCTCATCTCTTCAATTTTATAGTCTGACCTTTTGTTACAAACTGCTTTTAAAGGCACTGCGCTTATGCCTTAAAAGCCACTTAAACAGAACATATATTTAAAAGACATGATGCTCTTTGCCATGGGTTTCGAGAGGGTCTTGGCAGTGTTTTCTCTGAACGTCTGCTGAAGTGTCTGTGCAGCTGTGAGACCCTGTGGGCCCCCTTTACTTCAAGAACATCAGAAAGTCAAGTGTTCCTCATGCAACCTGTGTTGTGTTGGAAATGCTAAGAGATGTAAGCCTTGTGGTATTTTTTATTGCTTTTGCTTTGTGTGCTTACCCATAGTACACGTCTGCCGGTCACAAGTTCTTAAGGAGGCTCTCGTTTTCAAATTCAAAGTGAAACCCTAATAAAGAAAATAACCCTAACAAAGAAAAAAATCCTACTAAAGAAAAGTCAGAGCTTGGGATAAATGGCTAGCACCTAGCTGCATTAGCTAGTCAGTTTAGTTCTTGGCCCCAACTAAACTCTTGCTTTCCTCTTTCATCAGGGTAGTTATCAGATTCAGACCTTTTGACTTTACTCTTTGGGGGAACACAGTTGAGAATTTTAACTTTCTTTAGGCAGAGGTTTAGAGGTATTTGCAGTGGAGTTGTGAGAATGGGATGGAGCCAGAAATGGGTATTACCCTATTTCCTTCAGTCAGGTTTTTCAGTGTCAGCCTTGTTTTGTTTGAAAGTGAACTCCCAGAACAGCTGATACTTTATCCTAAATACATTGGCCATTCCAAAGCCAAAGTATGTTTTTGCTTTACCTGTGCAGGTACAGAATGGGGAAGGGGAGATGTGGGTCTCTGAGAATGTGGATTCCAGTGGTTTGGTGAAAATACCCACTGTTCTTCCATCCAAGCAAGGGTTTTTCAGTGGATTTTGTGCCTTCTGTCCGTTTTGCCACAAAAGTTTGTCAATTTCCGGCATCCCTCTCTGATCTTTCCCTGAGATTCATTCCAATAGTTGGATCTGTTTTGTTTCTTGTACAAAGCAAGAGAATAGCTGTAGGACCCTTCACTTCTTTTAGAGTGATTCTTTAGCCAAAGAATGGTTTAGGAGAAAATTTCTCATTTGCTGAAAGGCTCCCCTCTCCCAACAGCAGCTGCCATTTTATGTGTGTCTTAATAGGCTGTCTAAGCATAATAGCTGTTTTCCCTTTGAAAACTGGTTTTAGAATCTAAAAATTGAGGAATTGATTACTCATTCTAGGTATATTCTCCTCTTCCCCCCTCCCCTTCCCAGCTCTGAGAGCCCTACCTCTGTATAGTCAAGAGAGGGTTAAAAGGACACAGAGCTCTTTAAAAACAACTTCAGGGGCGCCTGGGTGACTCAGTGGGTTGGGCATCCAACTCTTGATTTCTGCTCAGGTTATGCTCTCAAGGTCGTGGGACTGAGCTCCCAGTTTAGAACTGAGGGATTGAGCTCCGAGTTTAGAGCTGAGAGTTTAGGATTTTGTGCTCAGCGGGGAGCTGGCCTGAGATTTTCTCCCTTCCCCCCACCCCACTTCTGCCCCTTCTCACTGCTCTCTTTGTCTCTTTCAAATAAATAATCTTAAAAAAACAAAGAAACACTTCAAATATTGTTTTGTCATTTGTAAGGTATACTTAATAAAAACTTGAAAGATAGAAGTTGACTCTTTTTACAACTGTACTCTCCTATGTTGACCTCCATCCCCTTCTTTCTAAGAATGTTTATTTTCTTGGAGAAGGAGAGAGACCCTAACCATCAACTCAGGTCTCCATCATAATGACTGGATGGGATAGCTTGTATAATAATGAATTATTCAGAAAGCAATTTCTTACCATTCAGAGTGTGAGTTTAAAGATTACTTAGCTAAAGGATCACCTACTTACGTGTGTGAAATCATCTTAAGGCAAAGTAAGGTAAGGGAAAATGACAGTTAAATAGGAAATCTTACAGACTGTCAAAGTTTTATCATTTCACAGACTTCACATTTTAAGTTGGGTGGTTATTTTGACTAGTAACTGAATGTTTAACCAGTCCTCTTAGTAAATTTATTTCATACATACTACTTGGCTCCCCAAATTCATTTGAGGACAGAGTATTATTATTTAATATTTTGTATATAAGTTATATGTAAATTATATGAATATATGACTTAATATATAAATTTATACTGACTATTTGTGAAATGAAAATCTCTTCTGGGATGGCAGGATATATTCCATCTTATCATTTAGGAAGAATTTCCAATTTTTTTCATGGCTGCACCTACCTCTGGATACTGGACTGGACAGATTTGGAGAGTAATTGAAAATAGAAACTGAATAGGCAGGTCAAGGTTCTAGTCTACATTTACTGAATCTTTAAAACTATCAAGGCCATCTGTAGCTGTAGTGGTAATAAGGGAAAAATTGGGGTACTGATTTTATTATATTGCATTCTATTAAAATAGAGACTTATTTTATTTTATTTCTATTTTCATTTATTCCTTCCAGTAAGTGAGCAAGATGATGTGATATTTTCTCCTTTCTCTAAATAAGGAATATCAAGGTGTAGAATGGGGGATGCTGGAAAGGGTTACCACAGAGCTCTTGATTATAACCACTACACTAATCTGTGGCTCACCAAGCCCTGCTTTTTATCTGTCATTTCCTTTATTTCATATCTCTGCCTGTTGACTTTATTTTATTTTTTAAAGATTTTATTTATTTGAGAGAGAGCAGACACAAGTGGGGGAAAGGGACAGAAGGAAGAAGGACAGGCAGACTCCTCATGGAGCAGGGAGCCTGATGTAGGACTCCCAGGATCATGACTTGAGCCGAAGGCAGATGTTTCACCGACTGAGCCACCCAGCTTTCCTTTTCCTGCCTGTTGACTTTTTAGATTAGCAACTGTTATTTCTTTCTTGGCTTCCTAAAATTCCTATTCCTTTTGTTACATAGGTTACAAAATTACTTTGTGCCTCCTTTTTACTACAGTCTTTATGGTACAAATCTCCTGACCTGTACTTTGTGCTCAGCAGAAAGATTCCAGTTGACTTTCTTTGCCTTTTTAGTCCCTGCTCTGGTGAGACTTTTCTCTGGGCATGTTCTTGCCTGGTTCTGCCTCTTCAACTTCACTGATGCCCACAGTCAGTTCCCCCTTAAAGCTGGATGCCTTCCTCCATCTCTGATGATTTGACTCCTACTTGGTCTGCATGACCTAGCTGATCCTCCACTTGTTTTATGAAGGTGTTTGCAACGGCTCTCAACCTTGGCTGCACATTAGCATCAAATGGGTGCTTTAAAAAATACCAGTGTCTGGGCCTTTACAAGAGATTCTTATTTAATTGGTCTGGGGTGAAGCCAGACATTGGTTATTTTAACTGCTTTACTGATGTGGTGCAAAGAGCATGTGCTTTACAGTCTGATAGACCTGGATTTGCAAGTTTTGTAGTTCTGGGGAAGTTAATCTTTTTAAAGCTCATTTCTTCATCTACAAAATAGGGCTAAAATGACCCATTTCCTTGTTGGTAGGATCACATGGGGATACTGCCCCTTAAAGGGTTTAGCACACTGCTTGGCACACCGTCCGTTAAACTAATAATAACTATTGTCTTTTTTACCCCATCCAACAGTGTTCCCCCCCACCCCATTTCCAAATGCCCATGTTCTTTCTCTTATTTATTGCCTTTCCTGTGTGTTTGAATTTTTCTTTACCTTTAAAATTTGTTTGCAGGTCAATGATGATTCTATTTTATTTGTGTCTTTATTAGACCTGAAAAACTTCAAAGAAAAAAAGATAACGTGGCATCAATTTTGTCTTTTTCCAACTTCAGGGGGAGAGATTTATGCAAGACATGGATGGATACTAAGAGACAGGAATACTAGGGGACATTTTAAAATTCTTCTGACCACACAGATTTTATATTATTTTCATTATAGATTGTAAACTTCCTCAGTTTGTGGTGTTTTAAAAAATCACATTTAATGCTTGTTTCAAAGACTGAAATTCAAGATTGTCTGAAATTAGGATACCAGCTTCTAGTTTGTTACTGTTGTTGTTTACTTTTTCCCGATAGACTCCCCCCCCCCCCCCCAATTAAAAAAAAATTACAACCTTTTGGAGACATTTTGACAAATGTTTTATAAAATATTTTTATAAAGATTTTTTAAGTTCAACATTTTCATAAATTTGACATATTTATATATGTCTCTAATTTGTAGCATATTGCTCAGTTTTCGTTTTTGGGAGGGTGTGGTGTGGGAGGGCAGAGGGAGAGAAAGAGAATCTTAAGCAGGCTCCATGTCCAGCATGGAGCCCAGTGTGGGGCTCAATCTCTGGACCCTGAGATCATGACTTGAGCCAAAATCAAGAGTCTGGTGCTTAACAGACTGAGCCACCCAGGTGCCCCCATATTGCTGGGTTTTATTTGTGAGTTAAGCAGATTTCTTTCTTCTTATAAATGAGTTTAATCCATTTTGAGTTCTTTCATAACATATTTTAGTTTTAGTTTTGTCCTATATTTTATTTTTTTGGTTGCTACTTTTAAACATTTTATTATTTGGTATTTCCTACGTGTGTGTGCGCGCGCACGTGCGCGTTGAGATAGGGTGTGCTTTTGTGTTTCTTTACTATTAAAAGCTTATATTCCTATTATGATTAAGATGACTATAACCTTTTGTAATGTATTTATTCCTTGAAACTTTGGAGCAAATCTCTTGAGTTCCAACTGAGAAAATATGAAATTTGTTCATTTCTATTTCCTCCTATCCCTAATTTCCTATACTTTAAAACAAAATTTAATATTGAAGTATAGTTGACGTACAGTGTTATATTAGTTTCAGGTGTACAACATACTGATTCAAAGGTTTTTTTTTTTTTTCAAAGTAAAGTGAAGTGGGACTTGTGGGTGTTTTAAAATTTCAATGGCTTAGTGTTTTTTAAAGGCTTTCTTTTGTTTTTCTTTTACCACTAAAGACTTTGTTATTGAAGTCACTGTAAGTTTCCTGCTATTTGTTCTTGAATACATATGTCTTAGTTTTTTGTCTTAACAGGTTGCTAGCCCTATCCTTACCTGAAGTTTAGTTTTCCCCCTAAGTATCTTTATAGCTTCAAGGTGACTTTTTGAGTGAAATATTCTATCTCCAGTGATAAAGGGCAGATCACAACAGTTGAAAGGGATAACTGTCTTTCTATTTTTAAAAGACAAGTTTTTATTGAACCTTTTTTTCCTTTTTTTTGGAGAATAAAAGAGACCTCAAAACTCCTGTTATTGTTCTGATATGTCAGTAATCACCTTGGGTTTTTCATCATTTTAATAGCTCAGGTCCATGTACATTTGTAAATCATTCATGTCTTATAAATCTTGGTATGAAACAAGCATTCTTCGGAATACCTTGTCTGGAATAGTCTGAACTATATAGTGTGTCTCAGTATAAATTAGATCTTTATTGCTTACATCATTTTGGTAAAATTAGGTATCAGGGTTTTAATTTTCTTAAAGTTCACCTTGACTTTCTTGGTATATAATAGAATTGTGTTTTTAAACTACTTTTCCTTTTCTATGTTACTTTTTATATTAGTGCACATGATATGGGCTTTTACGGCAATTCTTCTGGAAGGTGCCTTTCCTTTAGTAACAGAGATAAATGCTCTGGTACAGACACAAATGTTTCTGATGTCCTTGGAAAGACTTAAAAATCTCCCAACTTCAGCTAGCTTGAGACAGTTAGTGTCCAAAACAGAGCGTAGCATCAGTGAAGACCAGCCAGGCTGCTTTTTCTAGTAGATCAATCAGCATTCTGGGAGAGTTCCTCTTCCCAGTGATTTCATCTGGTGACCTTCAAAACACAAGGTCTAGAATTTTTAGGTCATTATTTCTTCTTCAAGACTATGAATTAAGTGAGAGGTTGAAATAAGTCTTCTTCAAGTCAGACCCACTGTCTCATCAACTCCGCAGAGTTTCATAAGCTGATTCACTGTTTTTCCCACTGTGTGTCCTTTCCAGGTTTAACCTATTATTCTGCCTCAGGTAAACCTGGTCATAGGCTTTAGAAATAGCTCTTAACAGGTCGACCTTGAGCAGCTGCTAATTGGCAGAGTAGGTCTGGGTTTCTGTGCTATAAAATGATTAGTGATTGTAGTGGGAGTTTTGGGTTAACCAGGTGTAAGGCCGTGAGGGTTGAGTTACAGTGGCTCCAATTAAAGGGCATTTTCCCATTATTTCTTTCCACACTGTCCTTAAAAAATGATCATGTGTGATTTGGAAAATATGTGATTAAAAATTAATGTTTCCTTTTTGACTACATTTGACATTTTAGGACAGCTATAATAACTTGGAAGATTGAGAATCCCTTTTTTGTCCAGCAGGACACAGAATTAAATTCATCAAATTTCTCAGTTTATAATCTTCATTGGTCTAAGCATGGGTCCTGTTTTGCTGTTGAATTATAGTCAGTGTGTGAGTATATGACCAGTTACTTATCTTCATGTCTTCAACTTGTTTATCTTCTTTGATAAGCACTGGAGTTTTAATTTTTTCGCTTTGATGAACCTTACTGCTGTGAACTCCTTAGGTAGTTCCCCACATTCCCCGTTACCCTCTCTAACAGTCATTCCTTAATGTTTGTATTTCTCAGGCAAGTATAGTAAAACATAAAAGTGTATGTGGGGGAGGGGGCTTGATCGGTTTGCCAACTCTTTTTGCCAGAGGAAGTCATTTAAGAAAATCTGAAGAATCTCCATTATCAAAAGTAATTTTCTGTATACTTAGGCAAAAGTTGGATGCATGTAATTTCAGAAGAGAAATTGAATATATTTCACTTTATGAAAAAACTCTCTACATTTTTTATTTTGTCCGGAACCAGGGAAGATCGTTCTGTAATGTCTGGTGAAGTGCTTGACACTTAGGCCTGAGTCTGCTTATTTTCCTTACAGATGGTAAGTGTTCCTTATACCTTTCCAACTACTGAGCTGTGGTTTCCCAAATGAATTTTCTGATTAAAAAACTAATAGGCAGTGTGGAATAATGAGAAGTGATAGGCTGGTGCCCCACTGCAGCTCCTTAGTTCAGTGACCCTGAGCCGATCTGTGGCCTTTATATCCCTCATTTGAAAAAAGGAATGGTTGAGCCAGATGGGTTTCAGGATCTCTCCAGGTTCTTAAGGCTCCATAATAGTACAGTTCTGCTGACGGGGCTTCCACATTCTGCATGAGACTGCTACGCTAGGATGAGATTCCTCAAGGCACAGGTTATGTCTTACTCACCATCCCCGCTCCCTCACCCCTGAGTACCTTGCATGTTGCATGGCACTGCCCCCCCCTTGGAAAGACCAAGTGTTGGCATAGTTCTAATGGGTTCCTTACCATCTAGGTATTATCTCAGTTTAAATCTCACTTCTCTAAAGAGGACTTTTCTGGTCACCTTTCCTATTATTTTACGCCCATAGATTCTTACTTTCTTTTCATGGCATGCATTGCTGTTTTCAATAATAGTTTTGTCCTTTTTTTTTTTTTTAAAGATTTTATTTATTTATAGACAAGAGACAGAGACCACAGGTAGGCAGAGAGGCAGGCAGAGAGAGAGAGGGGAAGCAGGCTCTCTGCAGAGCAGAGAGCCCGATGTGGGGCTCGATCCCAGGACCCTGGGATCATGACCCGAGCCAAAGGCAGAGGACCAACCCACTGAGCCACCCAGGTGCCCCTAGTTTTGTCCTTTTGATTCTTTAATATCTTTATCTCTCCTACTAAGTTGCCTTCTTTGAGTGCCTGTTTTGTGGACTCGTGCAGGCATTTTTTTTTTTTTAAAGATTTTATTTATTTGACAGAGACACAGCAAGAGAGGAGACACAAGCAGGGGGAGTGGGAGAGGGAGAAGCAGACTTCCTGCTGAGCAGGGACCCTGATATGGGGCTCAAACCCAGGACCTTGGGATCATGACCTGAATTGAAGGCAGACGCTTAACTGACTGAGCCACCCAGATGCCCGGTTTTTTGTTTTTTGTTTTTCTTTATTTCATTAACATGTACTGTATTATTTGTTTCAGGGGTACAGGTGTGTGTGATTGATTAGTCTTAAACAGTTCACAGCACTCACCATAGCACATACCCTCCCCAAAGTCCATCCCCTAGCAACCCCATCTCTCCCACCCCCCCTCACCTCCAGCAACCCATCCGTTTGTTTCCAAAGATTTAAGAGTCATTTATGGTTTGTCTCCCTCTCTGGTTTCATCTTGTTTCATTTTTTCCTCTCTTCCGCTATGATCTTCCTTTTTTCTCAAATTCCACTTATCAGTGAGATCACATGATAATTGTCTTTCTCTGACTTATTTTGCTTAGCATAATACCCTCTACTGCCATCCACATCGTTGCAAATGGCAAGATTTCGTTTTTTGTTGGCTGGCATATTGTGTGTGTTTGTGTGTGTATGTGTGTGTGTACGTATGTACGTACCACCTCTTTATCCGTTCATCAGTCGATGGCCATCTAGGCTCTTTCCGTAGTTTGGCTATGATGATGCAAGTGTTTATTAAGTGGTTGAATGCATGTGTCTTATCCCGTATTTGAACATATGACAATGGATAGCGTCTGGTGCATATGTCCTTTCTCTGTTATTTGAACCTTTCTGATTTTTTTCTTGGTCATCCAGATATAATCCCTGCTTCTCACACTTAGCAGATTGTGTCCTGTGCTGTGGTTCTGCATGCGTTCTGTTCTTTGGTAGGCACTAAATGGGAACTCCTTATCTGAGTCATCTTGAGTACCCATCACAGTGCCCTGAATGTTACAGGATTTGCATATTAGAATGAATGTGAATGTCTTTGTCCTTCAAATGTGTTGATGTTGGAGACACATCTATTTTTTTCTGTGTCCTTTTAGTTGTGATTTAAGCCTTTTTGGGAAGCTCCATCTCAAAGGATCTCTGATGCCTCCTCCCCCAGTAATCTCCTTGTTTGCAGGTTGGCACATGGCCCCTTTGTAGTTGTCTTAGTTGTACAGGTTGTCACACTGTCTGAAGTTATGTGTGTTTCTTCTGTGTATCTTACTTAGTTTTGCTTGCAGTCACTCCGTGGAAGTACCTCTGGATTGTAAACTGAGATCTGTCTTCCTTCCTTGGTGCTTTGAGCATTTATGTTCACTTTGGCTCTTTTTATTTGAGCAGTAGAGGTTAACAGTTAAGGTAAGGATACTTCTGCCCAAATGGATCATCTAGGAGGATGATTCCATGCCCCAGAGAATACCTTTCAAAAGTAGTGGAACAAAATTCCAGATATTTCCTGCCCTTTTGAGGTATAAGTTTGTTGGATGTGATAGAAAATGTGATGGGCGCTCTCTCTCTCTCTCTTTCACTCTCTCACTAGGCAAATGTTTAGTATCTTAGGATCTTTGAGGACCCAGCTGAGATCTCAAATTGGGAGAGGACATGAGGGCCTGATGAGAAGCTAGGAGGGAAGGGGCACCTGGGTGGCTCAGTCAGTTAGGTGACTGCCTTTAGCTCAGGTCTGGAACCCAGAGCCCTGGGATCCAGGTAGCATCAGGCGTCCTGCTCATCAGAGGAGTCTGTTTCTCCCCTTCCCCGCTATTCATGTGCTTTCTCTCCTTCACTTTGTCTTCTTCAAATAAATAAAATCTTAAAAACAAGACAAAAAACTGGAGGGAAGTAAAGGGTGGATAAGATATGTTACAGACTATCAAGAAAATTTCACTTCCTTCCTGCTCTTTCTCCTAGTCCCCCACCCTGGCCCCTGCACCTTTTGGAGTTTTGGGTTTCCATCTTCAGTTATGCTTTTCCCTTGTGTCCAAGCTGTTTGGTAGGATTGTAAGTAGTTTATCAGTAAATTCGTGTAGGATTGCTTCATCAGCAGACTGTACCAGGAAGTACGGGCTGTATAAAGTGGTTTTCTTGGTATGGTGTGCTACATACTAATCATCATCAGGCTTAATTTTAGTTCACACATCTAGCTCTTGGAATTGGCCTAATCTCTTTTATGTTTTCAAGAATGCTCAGCATTTAATATTAATTTTAGTCTACTGTCAGTTTGTTGATCATTTTAAACCCTATGCTAGGCTGCAAGCACATGCCTACTGTGTACTTTAATTATGAATTATCGTGGGGTATCTACAGTGTGTGGTTTTTAAATTGGCACCTGAATCAGTATCTGTGTAAACTTGATGTTATACAAACTACTCAAATAGTCTATTCTGTTCGCTGTGGTGGTTTAAGTATTTTGTACTTGAAATGTGGTATGTGAGAGTTCTTGATCTGGTTACAGGTAAGTTTAAGACAGAAAATAACCTTTTTTTTCTGAGTGAGTGAGAAGGCACAGCCAACCATGATCTATATGCAGGAGTAGTGTATATTTATTTTTGTTAATTTGAGTGTTCCGGGTTACCGTGATTGTGACATCTTGACCTTAGCATAAATTAGAAATATGCTGGTAGAAGAAAGTGGGAACAGAAGACTGTTCTCAAGAAGGTTAGTGTATTAGTATTTTCACAAGCCATTCTTTTACCTATTATTTAACTTATTTCTTATAAAAGCCTTGTTTAATAGACAGAATAGGAAAAATCTATACTTCCTAGATAAGGGAAGTTACTGAGGTTAAAATGTGTCAAAGAGCAGCAAAACTACTAAGAAAAAAGCAATTAGGACTGGCAGCCAACTTCCTTGCTTCATGTAGGCTTTAACTTTTACTCTCCTGTTTCCATATCCTCCTATTCTGTCTAGAAGGTGAGCACTGGTGAAGGACATAGTTGTCCCCGAGATCACTTCCAGCCCTCACTTTGGTTAATGTGAAAGTCTAAACTCCACATCTCCCCAACATGTGATGTAGTATTGAGACTTGTCTTTTCTTGACTTTGATTTTTATTTGGCCATCTCTTAACTCTTCTAAAGAATTGAACTGAAGCCTTCATTTTAATACAGATAGATACATTTCATTCTGATATTTTGGGTATGGGAAATTGTAGCTAGACTTGGAAACTACTATATATTGTATGTGATAATTTTGATTTGAATTTAGACTGATCCAATGCATTTATTTCTGTAACCTTGGTCCTTAATTAAGAATATAATAAGGGGCACCTGGGTGGCTCAGTGGTTGAGTGTTTTGCGTCTTGGTTTCCGAGTCAGATCCTGATCTCCGGGGTCCACGTCAGGCAGTCTGTTTGGATATTCTCTTCCTCTGCCCCTTCCCCACCCCCTCCTAAATAATTACATGAATCTTAAAAAAAAAAAAAAAAGAATCTTGGTGTGGGCCAACATAATTAGGGATATCAGCTAAGAGGTATATACCATACCTCTTATCAGATACTCATATATTCTAGAGGGTAACTCTTACAAGGTCATAGTAAATTGACCAAAAATACCAGGAGATAGTGATTATACAGAGAACTATAATACTCAGTACCTATAAACTGTTGTAAAATTGGAGGAATTTGGTAGGTGGAAAGCCAATTTCCCAAGTTTATTAGGCTGAAAAACCTATCATGAAGGTTAATAACAATTGGGTGTCAAGGGGAGAACTAAATGCTTGTCAATGTTTTTACTTAAATGAGATTTCAGATTCCATGTTTAGTAAGGTCTCTGTTTTTGGACTACTTTGTTTTGGAAACATACAGTAGATAAGTAAACAAACATAAAATAATTAATTTAATGCACCACTGCTATTTAATGCTAAATATTGGTCTGTTCGCATTTGATGTTTGGTAATACAGCCCTGGAAGAAGAAAATCTACCTTAATTCCATCTGTAAAATAGGCAGTATGCTCTGCACATTTAGGGACTCAGAGTTCCTTCCCTCACAATAGAGTTTAGAATGGAAGTTCATGAGGACCCCTCCCCCCCCTCCTTTTTTTTAAAGGGAAAATTGCCATGGATTCTGGGGTTAAAAATCAATAGCATTAAGGTTGTATTCTGCAACCTTAAAGATTTGCAGTTGATAGAGAATAATTTAATGTGTCCTATAAAACCCTCAATTTTGGAGTTCCTCTAGCTTTTTATTTTTAGCTGTGGCTTTTAGCTTATAAGAAGAGATGAAAAGTATAGTTTCTCCTGGTCTTTGCCTGAAATTACCGAAACTGCAATGCTCAAATATTTCTCAGTTCAGGAGATTCTTGGGAGACCATTATTCTGTCATTGGGTGGTGGTGTCCCTTGCTCTTTGTTTAGACCTGTATTGTTAGAGAATTGGAAAGAATGGTGAGTTAATTACCTCAGCATTTTAACCAAGTGGTAATGGCTCTGATATTGCCAAATGGACCTCTGGACAGTTTTGCAGTGCTTTGAAAACTTGTACCAGATACAAAATAGCTGCTTTGGGGGCCTGGAAGAGTGCATTCAGCCCACCCTCTAGTGGTTCATTCCATTAACCACCTCCGGATTTGCATGTTCATCTGCAGTAAAGTGGCCAGCCTTCAGGCTTTCTACTCTCCTTGCTCTCAAAAGACTGCTGCAGGCTCAGGGGTCTTCTCTGTCCCTTGGCCTGACAGTTGTCCTGCTTTGAAGCAGGTTTTCGCAGCAGTGTTACTTGGGTAAGCTGAAGGCAGCAGGATAAGTTTCAAGGAAAACCTTTTCTTTTTTCTTCTGTTCCTACTTATCCTCTGTTGTACCTCGAAAAAGTAATTTGTGGTAGGTCATTGATAGTTTTTAGAGAATTCGACCTTCACATTTGTTTATATTAATTCAAGGGCTTCTGGTATAATGAAGGTGATTTTTATATTTTTGTGTGTTTGCCCCCTCCTACTCCTAATATGAAGCACTCACTGTGCCCCTCTTTCCTTCTTTTTGGTATTAAAGTATTTATTTAGGTCTGAATTAAATTTCTTCTCAGTTTCTGGAAAGGATAAGATATTGTTATTACTGTTGTTTTTATTTATTTTTTTGTGGACAAGATAGCTTTCTAGTTAGTCCCAATGTAGAGTAGTGTAACATGCCAAAATGGATCTCATTTTAGAGGGTCTTGTATGTACGTGGTGGACATTTGGTTGTATAGTAACAGTCTTGATGTGTTTTTTTTTGCCTCATTCTTTGTTACGCTTATTCCTTTGCTATGTTTCATTCTATGTTATGCTTATTTCATAGACAATTAGGTTTGAAGTGGAAGATCTTGAATTTAGATAAGCATGTCATGCCAAAAGCAGTTAATATTAATTCACCCAATCCTGTACTTCTGTGCTCTATCTACAATGAAGTTGGCAAGTGTCTTGCACTAGGGATCTCGTCGTTTCTGTTGCTCCATCCATATGCCAATACCCCAGTCTTCCTGAACCTCTCGACTACCTCTGGAGAAAAGCTGTGCACCCTTCAGCACGTTTGACCTTCAGGCTGTGATGTTTTACTTGCGGTCCAGCCTTAGCAGAAACCAGGCAAAGGAGGAAAGCTGGTTTTGGGAGAGCTGCAGAGAACATGCTCCTTTAAAAGGGCAGCCTGTTGGCTAATAGCACTATGGGAAGGTGTGGCCTCTGTTGTCTCTCTTTTTAAGAGAAGCTAGGAATTAAAAAACAAAACAAAACAAAAAACTGGAATAGCTAAATTGGTAAAGTTTTAAGTATTAGACATTACTAATTAAAAAGAAAAACACAGTAGATACACCACATAGCACATGTTTGAAGACTAAATCTGCCCTTTGGTTTCCAGTTGTGACTCTGGGCTGGAGGTTTTAAGGAACATCATTGCCTAAGAGCTTTTCCCCTCCATCTTGTGGTTTTCCTCCAAAAGGCATGTGCATGATCATATGTGGTTACTCATGACTATTTTTTGGCACTTCTCCTTATTCTTCCTTTCAGGTGTGATCCTATAACCCCTTTCCCACTTTGTTCATGGATTATTTAACCAAAGTCAATTGTCATTGAGCTTTATTTTTGGTTTTATTAAACGTGTGCATGTATTCGAGTGCATAATACTTGAATCAGGAGGACTTTGACTCCTTCTATCCTTACACTGTGTGGCTCCTTTTGGGTCCAGCTGTTCTTCCTTCTCGTAAGAGGCACTTTTGGGTCTTGTTCACCATGCCATTAGGTATATGATGAGCATTATACCACAAAAGATGTCAAGTGGTCACCTGGCTGCTGCTGTTTCTGTTAGCCATGTTGAATAGGTCTTGATTAATGTGCAGGCTATCTTGATGGGCAAATAAGAGGATTTATTTGTGTGCATTTTGGTCAGTTTTTTTTTTTTTTAATTTTTAAATTTATTTATTTGACAGAAGCAGCAGAGGGAGAGGGAGAAGCAGACTCCCCATTGAGCAGGGAGCCTGATGTAGGACTTATCCCTGGACCCTGAGATCATGACCCAAGCCGAAGGCAGAAGCTTAACCAATTGAGCCACCCAGGCGCCCTGGTCAGTTCATAATATAGGAAGCCAACTGTCTTTAGTCAAGACTTCAGCAAGTCAAGATAACTTTTTTTTTTTTTTTTTTTCAGTTTAGGACAAGTAGTTACTTTAGCCAGATACCACAGTGTGTTGGCCAGTGATGCATAGTAATTGTTCTTTCTTAACCTGATGGCAGTGAAATTGTTCTAATGAGTGTTCTAATGTGATGTAAGTTTTCTCCAGTCTTAATTTACTACTTCTGCTTCTACCTTGATGATTCCCTTCCCGCTTCTTGCTTTCCGTGTTCTTGAAATAGAAAATGAAAAATAGTATCCTGATTCCTCAGCTCAGTTCCAAGGACAGCAGTCCCCAAGCATTTGTTGTGAATCCTGGGCTTTAGCCCAGCATAAGATGGTTTTAAAAAGCATGCTTGGGTGGGGCTTAACGGTATAGTAAAATCCAATTTCTAAGCCATTCTATTTCCTGTATAGTGATGAGTCTCAGCCAGAAATTGGCAATCAAAATCAAGTGAAAGAACTCTAAAATATGTCTAAGAAAGACTGTACTTGTGTCGATCTCTGCCTTTTTTTTACCCCCCTTCTAGAGAAAGAGTAAAAAATTTGGGGTCATGGCCTCAAGAATGGCTTGAGGATTCACTTCACCACCCCCCCCCCTTTTTTTTTCAAGTTCATCTGAGATTAAAGTAGTAAATGATGGTAAAAGGTTTTTTCCTTGTAGGCTGATCTGAAAACAGGTTGTAGTCTACACTGCTCTGGACTAGCATATTTCCTGTTACATAGTACTTTCTGAAAGTCTTGTTAACAGTAATTTACATGTAAAAGTCTGTGCTGATCAAGTTCTCTTAAAGAAACTTGCTCTCTATATGGGAAAACATTATAGCAGGAAATGGGTAGGAAGAAGCTCTTAGCAATCCTAAAGCAGAAAAACTTTAGCTTTTGTTTCTTCATAGTTTCAAATTTTTGTAATGAGTCAGAAATCCAGTTTACTGTTTAAATGAGATAACTACAAAATCTCCTATTAGTCTCTAGCATTTTAAACATTAGTAAAAAAGATGCTTCTTTTTTGCTCAAATATGTGTCTAAGTTCAGATGTTTAAGTTAGAGGTGGTAGTTTCCATGGCAATGACTTTGCCCTGGTATCTTTTTTCTTGGATAGCACAGTATTTAGCATAGGTCATTCAGGTCATTCAGAGAGACTATTATTTCTGACTGTGGATTTTTAAAGACTGCTTTGCAAGCCTTTGACTCCTCTGGATGCAGGTATGCTTTAGAGAAGCTCCATGAGGGGTGGGATATGAATAGGTTTTGTGCACCTTGTTTTTCCAGTGTCTAGCACAGTGTGCCTGTCATGCCCTGTATATCAGGGATGTTGCTTTTCTCCTTGGTGTCTTCTCTACTTCTCTCCCCTGATAGTATTCTATATACCAGACCTTGGCTAGGCTGAGGGAGAGTTATTATCTTGTGGTATGCTCTTGGTTTTTCACAATAGTGGTAAGGTTTGCTTATTTTAAACTGATGTGACAGTCCCTGTCTTTCCCCCCTCTCCCTTACTCCCTGAGGCTTAGGTTGTTCTAACAAAGGCTTATACTTTGAATTAAAAGAAAAAAAAATCATATTCAACGTGAAGCTTTAGCTTATAATAGCTAGCAGGTGTAACTGGAAAGGGGTATGTATGTGTGTGTTGATGGTGGGCTATGACAGCCTGCTCGAAGTCTACCATCCTCTAGTCTTTGGTGACCTTGACTGGTTCCTTCAGGTATACAGATTTGCACTGGAAAGTTTCTGCTTGGCAGAGAATGTAAAAACCACTTGAAAAGTCCCATAAATTCGTGGGAATTTTTTTTTTCTCACCATCTTGAATCACACTTGATGACATTGGTGTCTCTTTATGGGTCTCTGTTCACATTTATTGCTGAGGAGGTAAAGGTGAGTATATGGGCTAATAGAAGCACAAAGGAGTATCTGGCCCAACTCAGTGGTTTACAGAAGGCTTCCTGGAGACCTTGTGTCTCCTTTTTGTGTGTGAGGATGTTTCCATTACCAGAAGAAAGGTAAGGAGGCTGTAGGAAGCAGCCTAGGCAAGGGAGCCTCCTGTGGTGTGAAGTGGAGTGGTAGGTGTGCCATGGAGAGCTAACTGGGAACCAGGTCGAGTGTCTCATCGCTGAGCTGAGATGTTGCTTTGTAGGCAGTGGAGAGCCACTGAAGACCTGGAAAAGGGAAATGGTTATGGGATGTTGACCCCTTTATGTAGATAAGTATAGCTGTGGAATGGAGAATGAATTGAAGAAAAGGGTAAGCCTGAAAGCAGAAGACCTCTGTTAGGAGTCTTCAGATGGAGTCTCAGCACTGCTTTCAAATTCCAGTTTCTCTACTTAATAGCTGTATGGACTCCTGAAATTTTGTTTGGCATCTTCATTTGTAACTAAAAGGTGATGTATATAGCTCATAGTGTACAAGAGGATTAAGTGGGATTTTGTTTGTAAAATATCTAGTTTGAGGCCTGGCCTGGAATAAGGAGTCCATAAATGGCTACTTTCTTTTCCTTTTCTACTTTTTACTACCTTCTGTTGGTAGTAGGATTTATTCTGCTGGAGGAGGCACTCAGATATTCTGAACTTCTTTTCTGTAGTAAGATGCCCAAATCCTGTGGAGGGTTTAGGAAGATGCCTTAGTTAATTTTATTATTATTTTTAAAATTAAACATTGTCTTAAAATCGAAGTTAGGGCTGGCCTAGAAAAATAATATTCAAATTCAGGTCATTTTGAAAATCATGATAGGAGGAAGATGGAGGGGGACAGTACAGTTGTGTGTGGATGTGTGAGACTGTGGTACCATGTGACCCATCCCATTGTGCACATATTCAGTCTGGATTCCAGAGTACACTGGTGGCTGAGACTTCTGCATGCCCATTCTTCCTTGTGATGAAGTGGAAGATGCTTGTGTTATCCTCAGAGTTCTTAGCCAAAGGAACAGTGAGGTAGCAGTTTCTAATTTTAAATATTAAAATTCCAAGAGGCTGAGCAGCTGATCATGAGAGGATGGAGTTGAGGAGGCTGGAAGGCATGTGCACTCGTGTGTGTGTGTGTGTGTGTGTGTGTTTAAAAGTAAGGTAAATTAAAATAGACGAGGCTGGCTGTAACTCTGTGAAACATTTAGGCTCTTGGCTCTCTGTATATTTAAATGTAGTCTTTAGAGGTCTGGGGTTAAAAATTGCAGCAAGTCAAGTTAAAATTCTTATCCTCCTTAGTCACCATTTGTAGCTGTGTGCTAAATGTAGTTTAACACAGCATCTGCTTCAGAGGCCCTGCACCGGAGCTGACAGTCAGGGTTGGGCAAAGTCTGCATTTTACACTTTGTGTCCACAGTGTTCTCTTTTCATGTTAAGAAACTCCCAGCAAAACTGTCTACACATGTTGGCCATAGACATGGGGGGAGGGGAGCCTAAACCTTGACCTAAAAGACAGATTGGCACCTTCTCTATGGTAACCTTTTAAAAGAGGCATCTTCCTTTGTCTAACTAACAATAATGCTAACCCTTAGTATTCCCTTGGCACCTCAGAATTTGTAAAGTGCTTTGCCATACTCTGTGACTAAATAATACGTATATAATTAAAAAAGGAAACAGACCCTTATACCCCTCCCCCCCACCCTTACTAGAGTGAGAATAATTTAAAGGCTAGCTGTCTTTGTGGTTTGAGTCTTCAGAATGTTATGTTAAAGTGTAGCCTGTGGTATGATGCACCCCCTTTCAACATTTCAGCCTATAGGAGATCAATATTGCTTTTCGTTAACTCTTGGAAATGTATATGTACAGACATAAATAGGTTCTGTATGCACGTATATACCCACACACCTACCTCATTGTTCGTTTTTGCAGCGGGAGGACTTGGCCCAGTGTACTTCTAGAAGAAATCCTTAAGCATTTAATTAAAATGTGCTTCATTTTGGTGATATTTAAGATAAATTGCAAAAGGAAAATGTAACTAAAGTTGAAGTGACAGTCACTAGCAGAGAACTTAAACACTTGGACTCCTTCTTAGATATCTGAGATCTGGGATTGGGTGTATGTGCCCACTGTGTATATTAAGCAGACAAGATCTGAGGTTAAGAAGGAGGCCTTACCTGATCTGTAATGTATAGTCTTACTTTACTTTTCTTTTCTTTCTTTTTTTTCTTTGTTCTTTAAAGCTTTAGCTCTTAACACTATCTTAGGCAGGAAATTAACTAGAAATTTCCTTGGCGATTAACTGAGTGTCAATTCTTGCCCTCTCTCCCCCTCCTGAAATGTTACCAACAACTAGGAATTTAATTATCATAAGAAGCCACAGATGTACCTACCTTAGTTTTTTTGTGTTTTTTGGTTTTGCTTTGTTTTGTTTTTGTTTTTTTTCCAGCTGGGGTGTAGCTTTTCAAGAAAGCTGGCTTTTAGGGAGGAAGGGGAAGAGGTAGGCCAAAGGAAATAAAGTATCTTTCTTAGTATGAGTCTTGTTTTTTAAGATGCTCCAACTTTCCATACTAAATAATTCATAGTCATGTTTCTAAATCAAAAGTATACATCTCTTGGGAATGTCAGTTACTTTAAACATCAGCTGAAAAGAAAAATACATTTCATAAGCGAACACCAGTGAGATGATCTACATTTCAGAGAGGAAGGAAGCTTGGCTGAGTGTATTGATCAGGGTTTATATTCCTACAATGCTGTACTGTGGTGGGCAGGGTGAGGGCCCATTGTTCTAGTCTTTACCGCACAGTAACAAATTATAAGATTTTCTGTGTCTGAAGGTAGCCACTCTTGCTTGCTCTTTGTTTTCAGTTTCTCTGAAGTTTGAAAGAAATATTTGTAGCCTCCCAAGATTATTAAGGAAATATACCTTGTTTAATTGACATTTTGGTATTAGCCAGTGGGGATTAAACACTATGGTTTTTGGCTTTCTGTCCTAAAGCTTGCTAAATGACAGTGAGGAGTAAAATGCTAACCTTAGTGGCCAGATGGGGTTTTGTGGCCCTTTTTAACACTTATGAGATAAAAATGTTTGTGACCATAAACCTTCCTTGTCTTATAGTCCCTTTAAGATTAGGCATAGTTTGTCTTTTGGAGCCTGAATATAACTGTATTTTAATGTCTGTATCCTACTGTGGAGCTATGTTTTTAACCTACCTAATGAAAACCTTCAACTACTGGGATTAATTTGAGGATTTCCAATCAGCTTTTCACAATTTGTTACTATCCTGAGGGGGTTCCCTTTAGCTGTGACTTTAGTGGAAGAATGTGAAGTTAATCCAATTTCTATGTTGATTACTATGTTAACTGTCTTAATTTAGCAATTCAAATTTATCTGCCTATACTAAACAAGAACTCTGCTACAAACTGTGGGAGTAGGTGATTTTATTCTTATTATGCTCATATCTCTTTTTAGGTTCTATAGCCAAATAATGGCATGGAAATTAATTAGGCCCACTGAGGTTAGAATGAAAGAATGAGGTTGGAATGATTCATCTCTAGAAGGTAGCATATTCCAGCCTATAACCAGGATTGAGTTAACCCCTGGCTTAACTTTCACTGTTTTCGAAGCGTATAAATGGCTCTTCTGAAGAATATAGATTGAAAAACTTACTTCCATTGCACAAGATGTAATTTATTCTCATTATCTTCATGTAATTTTTTTTTTTTTTTAACTTTTGGGAGGAACATTGACATTTTCTTATTTTGAATTCTGACAGCTTTAAGTAGGTTCTCTAAGGTTATGAACAATTTCTAACCTACTGTTTAGTAATTGCATCTTTTAAGTTCGATTTTTAAAATTTTATTTACTATTTGCAAAGAAAAATCAACCGAGTAAACTGTAAAGACCTTGGCTTTATTCAGTTATTTAATTAATTTATTTAAGATTTTATTTCTTTATTTGACACAGCGAGAGGGAACACAAACGGGGAGTGGATGGAGAAGCAGACTTCCTGCTGAGCAGGGAGCTCCCATGCAGAGCTCATCCCAGGACTCTGGGATCATGAGCTGAGCCAAAGAGAGACGCTTAACAACTGGGGCACCCAGGTGCCCCTATTTACTGGTTTATGAATTGTGAAGCATCTTGTTTAGCAGATAGAAAGGAGCTCCAAAGAACTGAACACAATGGGGGAGTTTTATAGGCAGAAGCGACAGGGATAAGGAGAGAATGGATTTACGCCATCTTTTTTTGGGGGGGACAGTGTGGACTCATGAGGCAGATTTCCTCCTAAATGCTGACCAGGAAATTCCAGATTTACTAGTTGGAGGTTACATTCCTGGGAGGGATTGAAACTGTTACTAGATTAGATATTAAGTCTTGGTTTGCTGATATAGAGCTTAGCACAAGTAACTCCACTCTGGACCCATTTTTTTGTCTTTTAACAATGCCCCCCTTTTGATCAGATTCTCAGTTTAACTGAAAGATGTGATAAAAGTTCAAGGTGTTATCACCACTCCCAGCTACTGGTCTGAAGTTTTCTAAAGTCTTTATTGATCCTCTGTGTGATATTCATAGGCTGTGATGATCTTTTCTTAATCTCTGTGATATTACATATCATTAATTCAGGTTCACAAATTCTTTTTTTTTTTTTTTAAGATTTTATTTATTTATTTGACAGAGATTACAAGTAGGCAGAGAGAAAGGGGGAAGCAGGCTCCCCGCTGAGGAGCAGAGAGCCCGATGTGGGGCTGGATCTCAGGACCCTGTGATCATGACCTGAGCTGAAGGCAGAGGCTTTAACCCACTGAGCCACCCAGGCGCCCCCTCAGGTTCACAATTTTTAACCTGGTCATTCTCTTGGTTACTTTTTTGACAGTCCAGGCTTAGGGAGATTATTTGCTTGATGCTTAGCAGCTGTAGACATGCATTTGTAGCTTTTCAGAGAATATAGCATGCTAGGGAGACTACTATGATTATTAAAAGCAGGATAATTCCCATGTTTGGAGTGTGCTTTGGAGCCATGGTCTCCAAGACCCAAAGCAATCAAACTCAAGTAAGTCAAAGGAAGAGACCCGATGGAAAGATTCACCATTCTAAGTCAAAGACTCATAAGATCTTATGTCACTGAGTTTCAACTTCCCAAGAGGTGTTAATCCAAGGTTAGTAGGTGGTTTTGGCAACAGCACAGACCTCTCCTTGCTGAACTAAGATAGTTAAAGGCAGTCTCAGTACCAAGAACATCTTTTGCCAAAGAGTCTAGTTCTTGGGTACTTAGAGTTTTAGCAGCAGATTCAGGAGTACTTCTTGAAGAGTTAAGGAAAGGGCCCTGCTCATATCCTCATTTTCCTTTTATTTGTAGCCAAGAAAGCACTGATCTGCTAATGGAAGCTAATTTTGAATCATAAATGCCTCCTGATAAGGTCCCCTAGAGTCTGTGGCCTTGGATAGGAAAAGTGACAGTCATGGAGGCCTATAAATTTTTAGAGTCTGCAGACTGGATAGGTGGTTTTATTCTGATTAGCCTTGCCTTATGTCCCTTTCTTCATACAGGGCCTGTTTCTTTGGGTTTGGGCTTATTAAAAGAGACTAGGAAATGGACCAAGGGGGTCTCCAGAACCATGGCAGATTGGCGTTTTTGATGATAAATTCAGCAGTCTGAGAGGTTACCCCTCTTAATAGTGGCCTGGGAGATAAAGATGATGGTGTTATCTTTCTAGCCCAATGCTATGGTGAAGCAAAGAAAGAGAAGACAGAAGGGTTTCATGTTTAGTTAATGTGAGAAGTCTTGATTTGGTGTCTTGGGAGGAAGCAGTCTGCATCCATGTCAACTACTTTTCTTCCTCAGCAATTTGACTTGAAGGTCTCCAGTGTTTGTACAGGACCACAGATGTCAGGTGAAGCCTTTTTACCTGTGAAAGGTGTGCCTGATGTTTTAGTTCCTGAAGTTTGGCTGCTGTCTGGGTATGAGGAAGACCTGGTGTAGTTCTTTCAAGGAGATTTTAGGGGCAGTCTTTGTTCTTAGTGGTTCCAAATCAAAAAAGGAGGGAGATAATTTGAAACACTGGTTTGGAAAGTCATAGCCAAATAATTTAGGAAACTAGAATAATTTAGGACCCAGTTGGTTCTACAGGTATATAGCCTCAAAGATAATGAGATTAAAATTTAATATCAACAAAGGCATAAACAAATTTTCTCTGTAGTTACCCTCATTTCATTCCCCAAAGGTAATCACAGTAAAATGCATTTGTTTGTGTTAAACTCGGCTTAACATAAGTGCACCAAAAGAGTTGTTGACCATGTAAGGTTTTTTTTAAGATGCCTTTGCTGGAACTTTTCATAAGGAATCTTATATTGAACTCTGAAAAACCTGGAGACCAGGAAGCCAAGCTAAAGGACTCCTCATCACATGACATCTGTTGTAATAACCATCCCATTCAAAGGTTTGATAATTTGGTTAGTATATCCTTTTGTGTCCTGGTAAAGGAGAATAGATTATTACTGAATTTATGTAAATCTCTATATTGCCATGTAAAGACTATTCAAAAGTTTTTGAATTTTGGAGGGATTTGGTAGGGGGAAAAATGTTTCCTCCTTGTTTACAAAGGTATATACTTTACCAAATTGCTATAAGTCATAGACAGTTTAAGAAAAAAGATTTCCATAAGTCTACAAACTCAAAATACTAAGGAACCGGCAATGTTTTTCAAACAAAAAGTCTTTTTTTTTTTTTTTTTAAAGATTTTATTTATTTATTTGACAGAGAGAAATCACAAGTAGATGGAGAGGCAGGCAGAGAGAGAGAGAGGGAAGCAGGCTCCCTGCTGAGCATAGAGCCCGATGCGGGCCTCGATCCCAGGACCCTGAGATCATGACCTGAGCCGAAGGCAGCGGCTTAACCCACTGAGCCACCCAGGCGCCCCAAACAAAAAGTCTTAAAGGTTATAGTTCTTCTCCATTAATACTTGTTCGCTTTAATCCAGTTTCCTTATTAGTTCTGGTGATTTTTTTTTTACACAGTGCAGTTTTATGAACTTAATCTTAACAAAAACTTGGAGTTGTCAAAGTGCTTTCCGTGAATCTCCTTAAAGATGAAGCACTTTTACAGGAACCCTTTTGCAAAACCGTCAGAATAAAACAGTAACTCTGCAAAAGACAAAAGGCTTAAAAATGATTTCATGTTTAAAAGATCTGATGAGTGTTCATCATAATGGAATTGACAAGGAAATTTGGTTATTTTTGTAATATATAACATTTAAGATAACTGCAGTTATGACTGATAACATTATACCAGAATATATCAGATTTCTTGTCGTTAGATACAATTTCTGGAGTCCTTCTAACATATGTTTATACAAATAAAGCATAAAAAAGCTTAGTATTCTTGACAGTGCTTCTCATGTAATTTTTATCACATAAGTCTAATTTAACATCTCCCTTTTGATAAGGAGAGAAGCCATAACTTTTGAGATGTTCCAGGGATCATCTGAAAAATCTCAAATTAGTTTGAGGTCAAAAAGACATCATTTAGAATTTGATTCTGTAAAGTTTATTAAAACTATCAAAAAGGTTTTGAAACACTTGGTCAAGTAGGATCGTAGGTCAC
Organism: Mustela nigripes; assembly: GCF_022355385.1. Classification (NCBI taxonomy): domain Eukaryota; kingdom Metazoa; phylum Chordata; class Mammalia; order Carnivora; family Mustelidae; genus Mustela; species Mustela nigripes. The sequence continues at coordinate 45,537,873 of NC_081565.1, forward strand.
TTTGAAATGATACTTATTTATCCATTTAACCATAGTGACAATTAAACATTTTGAATGCAAACACAGAAAGTTCAGTAGTTGCAAAAACAAACAAACAAACCCAACAAAACTCTTTTAAAACCTCTTTTAATGTGGAAGACTGAGATTTCAAAAATAATCAAAGACCTGAAAAAAAAATGACATGAAACACAGGAAATTATTTTGACAAGACACAAAATCTGTGTTTTCCAGGAAGAATGCTTAAAAGGTAAAGAAAAACCTATTAAAATATTTTTACCAGGAGCAGACAAGTAGTCCTCCAAAAAACTGTCTTTTTAGCAGATGAAGGAAAATTGAGTGCTAATTTTTGCACTACTGACTTTAAAGCTTGCTTTTATAACCCTTACAATAAATTCATTTACTTTTAGCCAACTGATCCAAATAAGGTAAGATTCTCTTTCTCTCTTCCCAACTTTCTATTTCATTTGTCCTTTATTTTCCCCTTTTCCATTATGAAATAACCCACTTTTACTTTGGGAAATATATTTCATTTACCCTTAATAGAAATCCATCTTCAAATCTCATGTCTTTTCTAGCCAGAACAAACAACCCATATTCTACTTTCCTTTGAATACGTAGTTCTAGTCATTTTAATTAGATACATTAGAATTCTTAATGCTTAAAAATCTTAATTTCTAGTAAAGAAGTATACAACTGTAAATTGTCTTTTAGAATTAGCATTCTGTGGCTTGGCAAATTTATAAATAATTTCTAGAAACATATGTTTCTCATAGTAAATTTCTCAGCATGGCACAGAACATGTTTACTAATAGACCCAAAATATCTATCTCTAGTTCCTCTGTAAAGGAAGCCAAAAGTGGATAAGCCTATTTTTAGTAATTAGCATTCTTGTGTTTTATCATATTTGGAAATGATTTTGATATTTAATGATTATTCATCCTTTAATTTAACTTAGCAGAACTGTAAGATTTCAGGTTACCAAGAAAGTCTGGGGAGACTATTAAAAAAAATTTATCTAAAAACTTTTATCTTGCTTACATCTATTTAATTTACTTATTCTCAGTAATCATGTTTCGATTACTTTTAAGAAATTTCATCATACCAAGTTATTTTTCTGGCTGACAACTTTTATAACGGAAAACATGAACTTACTTGACTAATCCAGGTAGAATAAAAGTTGTATGCATTATATTCAGTGTCGATAACTCTAAAGATACATTTATTTTAACTAAACCTACAAATTTAAGTAGACTTTAATACTGAATATTTTCCCAGCTCCACCTGAACTGGAAGAATACTTGGGTTAGTTTCTGTTACTTTTCTGAGAATTCTAGGGACACTTGAATTTGTATCAGCACTTTGTTTTCTTAATGTCAGTTAGATAGAGTTCTTTTACAAATTAATGTTTGGCATTACCATCTGGAGGTAGAAAATACACATGTATAACGTATGTGTAGGTACATATGAACATGTAGACATCCAAATACGTAGATGCAGAGATCATGTAGCTTCTATTTTTAAATTACTGCTGTCAGTCAGATATAATAATACGAAACGAAACTCACTAGTTATGGAAGAAGTTGGATCTAAGTTGTTTTTCTGGTAAGTGAGATAAATTGAGGTTACTTGCTCACATGGTGAAAGCTTTTTACTAATAAGTGTGGAGAAGACATTTAAAAGAAATTTTCATTTTGTCTTAAGTTTTAATTGACTTTTTCACTTCTGTTGTTGTTGTTTGATAAGAATTATCTTCCTGAAGTTGGTCTGTTAACTTGGCAGAATTTTTTTTTCTTTTTTTTTTTTTATGGTCTTGTAAACTTTTTAGAGTAGAAAGACAATTTAGACAGGATTACTAGAATGAGTACTTGAATAAAGAAGGATGGAGGAGAGCAGTAGGAGTTGGCATTCATCTTACAGTCTTTTGTTTCAGGCCTCTCTTGTGTCTTTAATTTGTCGTTAGCGTTTTACAGTGACTCTTTCAATGAAGCTATTTTGGAATCTTGAAACTTTTTTTTTTTAAGATTGTATTTATTTATTTGAGAGAGACACCGCGAGAGAGGGAACACAAGCAAGGGGAGTGGGAGAGGGAGAAGTAGGCTTCCTGCTGAGCAGGGAGCCCAATGCAGGGCTCCATCCGAGGACCCTGGGACCTGAGCTGAAGGCAGATGCTTAATGACTGAGCCACCCAGGTGCCCAGAATCTTGAAACCTTTTGTAGCCTTCTGCATATCAGTTAAAATAGGTATCCCATTCTTTTTGCTTAATCGGTGAGCCCTTAGTTTTTTTTGTGCGCCTCTTAAATGATCTTACTTACTGGAACATTTCTCATAATGGCCACTGTAATTCCCCTGATGGAATTGGCAGTGGTTTGGTAGGACTCTTAACTACAAGTGGAGAGCAGCTCACATTTCTGTCCAGCATATCTGCCTCAAATGGGGTTCAACCCATATTTCTGCCCTGTGGTATTTTGGGGCCCCTGACCCACCCTCCAACCAGGTTGGTTACCAAGCTGAGCTCTCAGGACATAACACTGTGAGCTTCTCTAATTCTAGGTTATTTTTAGTAAGATTTTGTTATTTATGTAGATATTTACAGCTTCTGGGATCATAGACTTTAAGCAAGTGTCCTGGATTGTGGTTTGCTTAGTCTTTTAGAATTTAAAGATCTTCTTTATTATTTTTTAATTTTTTTAATTTAATTTTGTATTTTATTTTATGAAAAAAGATTTTTTTTTTTAGGTAAGCCTTTGGATCCCTGGGAGCCAGATGGATGGCTGGAAGGTAGATGTGCATCTGGGTTGGGAATTTTGTGATGTTTTACAGTATACTTCATTGCATAGAAAGTTTCTTATGGTGGGCTGGTGACTCCAGTATTAATCCAATGTGTTACTGAACCTGTTAACTTATCCTAACATTGGAGTCTTTGATTTAGGTGGGAGTGCTCTGACTGCTTTTAAGTGCTTTACCTATACCCACCAATTTTTGTGCCTTTCCCCCCCAAGATTCCCATTAACAATAGCCTTTATCTACGCGAACAAAATAAATATACACCTTAACACAGTGGCAGTAACCAAGAGGTTTTACTGCACACCGGCCAAGAGAAGGCCCTGTGTACACCACCAGCACTTCCCAACCTGGCACTGGGAAAGGACTGAATGAGCAGATGTTAAGAATGAGGAGTGTGTACTGGACTGGGTTTCCAAAAAGGGAAATTGTGGACTGACTCAAGGGCAAGGGGCTTGGGTTCCTAGTGGAACCATCTGCTAGCACCAGCTGACCTGCCCTCAGCTAGAAGCCCTATTAGATTGGGAGCCTGATGGAGGCAGGGTGTGGTGTTCAAAGTGAAAGAACTTAACCATGGCTGTTGGGACTGGTGAGAAAGACCTAGAACTTAAGGGTTCTGCAAATACTACTCTTATGTTTTTGTTGCCCTGGATGTCATCAGCAAGTTCACTTTGGATCTTGTCACTGCCACCAAATCAAAACAAAAACAAAGTTTAACTGAATAAACCTCAGAGATCTCACTGACTTTATTCAACAACTCCAGAATGGGGCAGCATCCTCTCTAGCAAACAGAAAGGAGCTCCAAAGAGTGAACAAAGTGGGAGTCTTTTATAAGTGGAAAGAAAATATGTGGATTACCTCATCTTTCTTTGGAGGGACAGAAGGGGTCTGTTAGGTGAATTACCTCCATAGTACTCACTGGACAATTCCACATTTACTAGTTTTAAGGTTTTATTCCTGGGATAGGTTGACACTACCTTTAAGTTAGGAATTAAGTCTTAGTTTGCTGCTGTGGGACATAATAGCACAAGTGTCTCCCATTTTTTAACTTTTTTTTAACGTATTAAATGAATCAAAAAATCATTCTATAATCAATCCATATATAAAATGAATGACTCGATTTAATATTTATAAACTCAGTTTTCATGTGTTGGATTTCCTTGTGGAGACCCCCCCGCCCCAAACCCCCTTAAGACAGCTTACTATAGAAAGCCATTCCTTTGCTTAATCATCTTGTATTCTTAGTGCCCAGGTCTTAATAAATGGCACGCACTGGTAGTTGTTGAGCCTATGAACAGTTAGAATCAAAACTGATTTCTTGATCATGGATTTAAACAGTTAACTGACATAATTAAAGTAGCACATTAATAACTGTTTTCTCCTGGGTATATCGTCTTCTCTGGTGTCACCAGAGAAGAGTGCTGCTTTGACTCTGACTGCTTTTAAGTGCTTTACCTGTACCCACCAATTTTTGTGGCCTTTACCTTTTGGGATTCCCAGTAACAACAGCCTGATGGGAGTTGACTAACTCTAACTCAACAAGGTTAGAGTCCCTGTCTTTCTGTATCAGGGTTACTGTAGTTGTTTCTGGATAGGTCTTCCTGTTGCCAAAGTGGTGGAGTTCTCCCATACAATCATATATGCTTTATTTTTACAACTGCCACATACTGTTGTTTTGCTGAATATCTTATGGTAGCCTCTGATGGGGCTCAAAATATGGCACCTTGGCATATTGAGTATCTTAAGTTGAAGGAGTTTGAGAAAACAGAAGGAGAAAGGTCACCCTGCCCACCACCCCCCTTTCCCCTGAAACAGGTTCTAAAACTCTCTATGTGAAGTGTACACACCTGGTATTGGGAGGAAGGAAGACATTCTTACCACCAGAGACAGAGAATTTTGGGCTTAGAAATTAGTACAGACAAACCTTGTTAAACCAACCCTTCTCTGTCCAGTCACTTTTTCATCAACTAATACCTCTAGCCTCAACCCCTTTGTTTTGTCAGTTCTTCACAAATTTATTCTTTACCTAAAAGTTGTAAAAGTTTCCTGCTCTGGTCACTACTTCTGGTCTTCATTTTCTTGTGAAGGCTCCCATGTACATATAAAAGTTTTATAAAATTTGTTTTTCTCCTGTTAATCTCTCTTTGCTAGTTTTATTTTCAGACGCAGCCAGGGACCCTAGGAGGGTCCAAGAAACTTTTCTTTTCCCCTACACCTCCAAGGCCCTATAAGGTCTGGTCTTATTACCTCTTTGACTCCTCTCACTCTTACTTCTAGCTTCACACTAGATGGTCTTTGCCTGGAATGTGCCTCTTCTGGATATCCCCATGGGGAGGTATTTGTTTACTATTACATCTCTTACAAGTAACCATAATCTTGGTGCTTAAAACATTGTGAATTTATGTCTTTCAGTTTTGAAGGTCAGCCTCCTGAAGTGGGTCTGTCTGGACTTTGATCAAGCTGTTGGCAGGACTGCATTCCTTTTAGAGTCTGTAGGGGAGAATCTGTTTTCTTTTCCTTACCTTTTCCATCTTTTTTGAGGCTGCACATACTCTTTGGTTGGTGGCGGTCCCCTATCTTCAAAGGCAGTTTAGTCTTTTTCTCATGCTGTGTTAGTTAGTCTGACACTGACTCTTTAGCCTTCAATTAAAACAACTCTTCTGCTTACACCAGCCCTACCTGGGTTATACTGAATAATCTCCTTATCTTGGAGTCATTTGATTAGCAGCCTTAATACTCTGCAGTTTAAATCCATCTTGTTATATAACAACATATTCATAGATTTCAGAGATTAGGATGTGGACATCCAGGTGAGCTCTTGCCCCCCACAGTGGCTAGTTTATATCTCCTCCAAACCCTGCTCAGAGTTCACCTTCTTAAGGATGTCTGCTGTTTAATATTGAAAACTGCCTTCTCTGCATTGTCAACTCCTGCTCAGCTCCACATTTTCTTTTATTCCAAAATTCACTTCTTAATACTGTTAGACTATTTTCTTATATGTGTTCATTAGTGGTCTTCTGTATACACCTCCTGTTGCATATGTACACTCCAGGATTCATCTTCATTACTGTATCTCAAGTACCTGGGACAGTCCTTAGCTCTTTGGAGTTGATTACAAGTGTGTTGGATGGATGATGATGGAGTGAATGAATGAACAAGGTGTGAAGCTTAAGCAAATATTTCTCATCGGAGCTTTGCTTTTCTCTTGCCCAGCATGGATTCCTGAAGTGGACATAAAATGAAGGGGAGGACTTGGGACTCCTAAATTCATTTGCTTTACTCTCTAACCTCAAAGGTTTTCATCCTGCCAGCTCTTACAACTACAGGAAAGAATCTAGTTTGTCTGTAGGAGCCATAAAGGGCCCAGGGACAGAGAAATGTTGGTGTTCACTGCCAAAGAACATTCTCCCTGTGACTCCTACAGCTGTTCGTTGTATTGTCTCTGGCAGCTCTTGGACCCTTGTTAACCCCAAGGCCAAAAATCTGAGCTTGACAAGGCTGAGGAATCTATAGAGCTGTCAGGCAGCTAAAATGGTTATGGAGGTAGGGTGAAGAATTGACAGGGACTCTAGGATTGAGGAAATCACATGAAGTTTAAAGCCACAAACCTTTATTATTTTAGGAAGGACAAAGGAAAGTGAAGAGGTTTAAAGAAAACAAACTGATGGCTCATTCCTGTAGTTGACACATCAGCCCCGTAATTTTAGTGCTTGATTAAGTTCTTCTGTTGCTTAATTCAGTAGAGCTGAAATATATCCTGAAAATGCCATTTTAGTGGGAAAGATTAAAAATTATGATGTGGGAATGGTGTGTTTGCTAGGTGGATAGCCCCATCAACTGCTTACCCAGCTCTCATCTGTAAGTTCTCATTACTCTGCTGATTATTTCCAGTGCTTTAGATCCCTGCCTTGTATTCCCCAAAGGAAAATGCTTTTGGACCAAAGTTTCTGGCTTTATTTTGGTAGTTTCTCTTCTTAAACTTTAGAGACAAATGCCTTCTGTTTACCTTGTTAACTTGGCTTTTAGAGAGGTTTGTAGTCAAAGGGAAGACTTTGCACTTCCTTGATTCTGTCCTCGTGTTCCTGCTACTCATGGTATTGAGAATCTGTTAGCTTGGAAGGAAGTGTCCAGACCAAAGTCACTTTATCCAAGCTGGACCTTTCAAAATGAGAGAGAAATGCTAGCTTTTAACCCTGGCCAAAGTTCTTTTTAGAGATAATGCCTTTTATATTTGCTTAAACATTCTAGTCTGCATCAAATTAAAACTATTTGAGATCCATAACTTAGTTATGATTTTTTAAACACCTTTGTTATAAAGACCTCCCCCCCCCCCTTTTCTTCCATCTACCTCTACTTCTGCCATTTTCCTCAAGTCAGACCCAGATTCCAGATGTGACATCTCCGTAACCTTGCTGGCCAGAGGTTGGAGTACATTATACTATGTTTTTGTCTTGGCATCCAGCTTTTATGTAGTTGGCAATTTGACATGATAGACTCTTGAAATACTTGAAAGTACACAAGTGATCACTTAAGATAGTTTCTCTTTGTTATGCTGTTTAACACGAATTTGGATTTTAGTGGATAAGCGTGGCTTATGGAGCATGCCAGAAATTGAAAATATGCTTTCATAATTATCTCTGGTTTGAAATACTTGAAGTGGAATAGAAGAAAGCTAATAAGTTTGCATGTGTTTAGGGAGGTCACTGCCCTTTCATGCTCAGCTTTTTAAAAAAGAATAACTGTTCTTGTCCTTTGGTATGTTTTCACATGCTTAGTCTATACAACCAGGGATATAGATATGTGATGGGTATGGCTGGGGGCCTTCCAGGTAGATGGAATTGCATGAGCAAAGCCAGAGAATGTATAGCTTTGCATTTATTGCAACTGTTTGAGGGACAAGGAATGATTCACATTTTTAGTTGCTTGAATATGTGGGCTGGTAAAAGAAGTTCTAGAGGGTCTCAGATGTTTATACTGTTTATACCAAGTAGTTTGAACTTAGTTTGAACTTAATTTGATAGACAACAGGGAACTATCGCAGGTTTAAGAAAATCTATTAGGGAGTAGTAGTGTTAGTGTGGATTAAGATGATGAAGAGCCTTTGGGAAAACTATAGTTCAGTGGTTCAGATGTTGAAACATGAGGCCCCAAATTGGGTTTATAACTGTGACAGTGGAAAAATCCAGGAAGATGGACAGGCCTCACCAGGGGATGTGCAGTGTTCTCTCAGTGGTCCTACTATGACTTTAAACTGCAAAGGCCTGTTCCCCAAATCAGGTGGGATCTAGGTCTTAGAAAACGTTTTTTTTCCCTTGCAGACATTGTACTTAATGAGAATTCTCAGAATATATTTAGGATGTTTTTGATTAGCAGTCTGTCTTATTTGGTGGTTGTCTGTAAGAGGTTGAACTAGGAAGGAGACTGATGAACCTTAGGTTTCAGAACTCTGTATTAGGTGGTTTGGAAAATAGGGACTTTTGTTTCCTCTCATGTGAAAATTTTTGGAACCAGGTAGATGAAATCAAGCAATAACATTGGTTACCTAAAATCCACTGCTATAAGAAAATTTAGAAGTTATAGTACACAGAAGGCCATTTAAATAAAAAAGGAAAAAAAATGAACTTAAAAAGTTTCTATGGAGTTTTGGAAGTAAACTGTGTGGATGTGAAGACATTGAGGCTTGCCAGGCCTCCCCTCCAACCCCCTGGAAAATCATGATTCCACCAAACACCTCATCATTATCTCTCGGAGCCCAGGGGAAGTTTAGAATATTTTAGATTGAACTATGCC